>NW_010270693.1:15658-31804 GCF_000690775.1 Eurypyga helias
AAAATCAGTGTGATGGGAAAAAGCCTTCCCAGCTTTGGATCCTCATGCTCTCGCTTATGTTTATTCTGCATTTTTAAGTGCCTGGAGAAATGAGTAGGCACTTTCAAATGTAAATGTGAAAAAGTAAATAAATACCAAATTCCTAATTTAGCAGCACTGCAATTCTGACTTCCAGATAAATGGAAACATACAGTGTAATCCGCTATAATGTGGTTTGTACCTCACCTATCTACTGAGAAACTTCTAATAATAGCTTCTTACCAGTTTTGACATGTATTTCCACATTCCTTCCAATTTTTTTTTTTTTTAATTTTATGCAAGTATTACTAGGAGAAAGTAAGAGTAGAATAGAAATGCTATCACATGGCTGTGATTTGCCCCACTTAATTCTTCATTAGCATTTCCATTACGTTCCTCCCCCCCAAGAACATGCACAGTTCTCAGGCCAAGAACAAATAACTGAATGAAATTAAAGAGCCTTGCATCTGCACGTTAAATTGAAAAAATTGCACTCCAGCCCCAAGCCAGCACCCAACCTGCGACAGAGAAGGTCAAGCCCCATCAGGACCACTGCTACCCAGCACACAGAGAGCCCCGCCAGCGGGACCACCAGCCACATCCTTCGCAGAGCCATGGGTGACAGCAGCGATGCTCACGGCCACATCTCGTCCCATCCCCGCAGGCACCTCTCGGCTGGGTTTTGGTTTTGGATGGTGCTGAAAAGCTTTCCTTCTGCCCACCAAAAATTAGAGGGCAGTGATTGTTTTCCCTGCAGGAGCTTCCAATTGACAAATGTATTTATTTTTCTTTTTTAAATGGTCTTCAGTGGTTTCTGGTGTTACCGGTGCAGGAAGGCAGCTGCCCACCGAAGGACCAAAGCCCGTACTGACTCTGACCTTAAGGCAAGGCTGCTCAGGGCTAAGCCCCACAACAGTAGCTATACCAACATCAGCATCGCTTAGACCAAAAAAATTCATTAGCCAAGATGAAAAGAATTCAGTAGCCAATTTAGGAAAATTAATGAAAATAAAAGTATTACTCTAAATATTTTATAATCTTCCGGTGGATAATCTGGGAAGCAGAATTCCCCTGACGTTAGTCAGAAATGGAAGGAACAGCAGTAAGTAACTCCCACCCAGCTTTGCCCATTAATGTTCACATTAACACTAATGTTGTCACAACACGTCTTGATCCATAGAGCCACAAAGTGGTTTGGGTGGGAGGGGACCTTAAAAGCCCCCCCAGTGCCACCCCCTGCCACAGGCAGGGACACCTTCCATAGCCCAGGGTGCTCCCAGCCTCATCCAGCCTGGCCTTGGACACTTCCAGGGATGGGGCATCCACAGCTTCTCTGGTATGGAATGGTACGGAGAAGCTTTCCTCAGGTCTTGTTTTTATCTAAATACACAAGTACCATAGCTACTTTGCAACAATACTTGTTCTTTGTTTAAGAAAAACTAAGTATTATCTATAATAAATCTGAGGAATCAAAACATAGCTACCCTACAACACCTAATTTTCCCTGACTGCTCCGGTGTCCTACTGCATTGGCTCGGTGTCCGTGCCCATGGACGCGGTTGTGTCTCAGCCTCAGTCCCCTGCTGCTGGCAAAAAGCTAGTTTAAGCGAGCAATGACCTTACTGAAAAAGTTACTGCCCTTCAGGTGTGCTGACACTTAGACCTTCCAGCCAGCAAGTGCCAGGAGCTGCATCACCTTCATTGCCACAGGCCAAGAGTTAGGGAGACAGGAGCCACTGCTGGCACGGGGAGCGGGGAGGGACGAGCGTCCTGTGGCACAGACCTTGCTGGAGCAGCGGGTGGTGGAAGGGTGGCACGGGAAGGCTCGCCGTCCTCGCCGGCTGGCAGAAGTAGGCGTGCAGCCAGGCCGCGCACTGCTTCAGCGGCTCCGTCATCTCCTCAGCGCCTTCGAACACCTTGCAGGCGGCCAAGGGCTCTGCCCTCCTGTGAGAGAGAATTGCAAAATTACTGATAAAAACGGTGAAAAGGAATATTCATACTCCCTACTCTGGGAGAAAAATACACCGTCTCAAAAGCATTGTCTGTCTTTTTTCTGCTCTGACAGAGGTGAAGTGATTCATAACAGCAACAACAAAAACGCATCTGGAAATGCAACAGCGAAGCAAGGCTGCTTACACCTGTAAAAAACTGATGCAAGGCTGGGGAGAGGGAAACGCCAAGAACCAAGAAAACCACCCAAGTCCATGGAAGACGACTCATCCTTGAGCCTTCAGGGTGGGTGGAGGTGAGGCTCCTCCTCCCTGTCCCGCAGGAGTGCGGCCCTGTCTCCCCAGGGACGTTGCCAAGGGAAAGGAAGAAAGGAAACGGCCTTGTGCTGCACCCGCGCCTTCCTCTGCCCCGTTTCCTTCCAGCGACGGTGGCAGGTTTCTGCTTTTCTCCACTTATTGAATTGGAAGGAAGCAATTGAGAATTCATTTGATTTTCAATGGCAGCTCGTGCTGGCAGGATGCTGAAGAGCAAAGCAAGCAAACAGAACGCACCTGCAAAGAAAAACGGACTCCTTCCCATGCTACTTGCTTCTTTTCCCTTGGAAGAGCACCAGACAGCGAGCACCGGACTCGTTCCCCAGCTGCGTGCTCTCAGCCGGGGGAGCAGCGCTGGGGGTGCTCTCCCGGTGCCTTACGAGATCACGCTGGTGAGGGCAGATCTCCCAAAACAGCAGAGACCGGTTTTAGGGTACGGACAACCAGAACAGAGCAATGCACCCCAGAGAAACGCTGGGACAATGGATAAGGAGACGACATCCGGGTTGACTGCCAAAACAGCGAGCCCTGCCAGCAACCTTCTGTCCAGAACCTTAAGCCTCACAGATGAGCCATCCTAAGGTTTTCTGATTATTGCAGCTTTTACCCCACATTCCCAGACCAAGAAGTCGCTCAACAGTTGTGCTGCTAAAACTCAACAGCATAACCTTCTCGTGAGGGGCTGGATGCGTCACAAAGCAGGAGAAAATAGCTGAAGTATCAAAATACACAAGAACCTGCGACAATGGAAAAGAGAAAACCTGAGCAATTCTGCCACCCGGGTAGGAGGAAAGAGCAAACTGCCCCCAGCTCCCCAGGACGCTCAAGAGTGCTGCAAGGGAGTGAAAACACGTTGTTAGCTCCCTCCTGGCAGGCAGCTGAAGCAAACGAAAGGTGCCATGTGCCCGAAAGGGTGTAACAGGCACCGGGTCTGCTGGTGCCACAAGGCACCTGTGCGGAGAGGCCGGACACCCCCACACGCTTGACCCACAGCTGCTCGTGGAGCCGAACGCGACGGGATTTGGTGTGATCAGGCAGCGGCTCCGGCTCTGCCTCTGGACAGGATAAATGATGTGCAGGCGGGAGCCGGGTCAGGGCTGCTCTCGGAAGCGAAGCCCTCGCTCGCCTGGTGCCTGATCAAACTGCCCCGCCATCTCCCCCAGCCCCAACTCATTTTCTGATTAATTGGTAACCACTGAAGGCCACATAATTACTGTTTAGAAAGGGGCAGAGAAGAGGGACACAGAGGCAGACAATTAAAATCCCAGTTGCACAGGAATAGGAGTTGATGGCTTAGAGCAGAGGCGAAACAACAATGAAGAGTCAGCTCTGGACCCAGCTTACCTGAAATTAACTGCAACACTTTCTCTCCTTCCATTTATTTATCAAATTAATGCTTTTGTCTTACTACTTCTTTAATACTTGTGAAGTAGTGTCAATCTGTTTCCTAAAAACTGTCTACTTTACATTATTTTCCTATTTAATAACCTCTTTGCTAAAAAAAGGTACGAGAATCTGTGCATAAACCACTCGCCTATGACACGGACCTCAAACCAAGCTCTCGACACCACGGATAATCCCTCATTCTGCACGTGTACAGCGCTCAGCAGAATACGGCTCCGTTTTACTGTGGATTGTTAGAGCTACAATAGAATAACTACACACTATAATAACACCTTTGAAATCTCCGGGAGAAGTTGGTAGACTTTTCTGCTCCATTTATCCAGAAGAGCATAGAAAGCACTCAAAACTACAGTCACCTTATGTTTTTCACATCATCCTGTTTCACATTCTCGGGAGTCTGGAAATGATTTGGGCTGTAATATCATCATAAAACCGAAAAAATTCTTCTCCACGCTACTCTCTGAGCAAGCAGCCCCCAGCAGCCGGGCTCCCGGCTCTGCTGCCAACCGCTCCGGCCTGATGCTGCCAGACAGGCTCCGGCATTTCCTCCTGCACCAAACTCCCACCGTTCTCCCCCAGAACAGGTGGGAAGCAGCACAAGAGTAAAGGAATAAAGGTCTATCTCTCTCTTTAATATGGGATGAGTTACAGCAGCTGCTCTGCCCATCTGCAGGAACCTGCTGCACACCGCAGCAAGGCTCGGCCACCCCAACGTGCGGATACATTCACCCCGCCGTCACATACACGTTCCTCACTTCCACCAGGTCTTCCCCGGCAGGCTGTTGGGTTTTTTAATGTAACTAATTTAAAGCTCTTCTTTAATAACTGCTTTAAGAACAGTTCCTTGTCGCTGCTGAACATCTCCAGATGTTTTCAGCGAGACCCTTCTCCCACCACTTTCACGCCGCCTCCCACCTCCGTGGCCACCTTGGTCACGAAGGTGAAAGTTCTGCCAAGAGGAAAATGCGTGGCTTTCTAAGAATGCACTGACTTCTTTTCCTGCAGGACACAAAGTCGATGTGCCAACATACACGCTGAGAGCTTCAGATGGGCAGAAAGATGAAAAAAACAAAAAATCTTCAGATTAATTTTGCTTGGCTAGAAATGCTAACAACCATTCCTGGGAATTTGACAGCATTAATAAAGAAAAGGAATGAACGTAACTTATGCATGGGTGTCTTCTACTGGCCCTCCTCCCCTCCCTGTCCCTTCCTCTTTCCAAAGCTGCATCGCAGCACTCCTTCTACAAACTACGTCATCATTAAAAATTCAACTTCAAACACCTGCCGCCTTTTAAAGGATTTTCTCAGGCTTCAAAGCCAACACTTTGGTCCAACTAAATCATACGTATGTCTCAAAAGGCAGGGCAAAAGTGGTCTGAAAACATTCATAAGAAAAGGACAGCAGATTAGTTACATCACAGGAAACTTCCCTCCCTGTGCGAAATTCATCTGCTCAGTGTTGGCCTTCTTGGAAGGTTTCTGAACATGCCACTGCATCACTGACTTCTGAGCATCTCTAATGTCAAGATAGACAAGAAAAAATCAGTTGTATCCCATTAGACAAAAAACATCCACCTAAAAGTCATATTAAATACTTGTGCCTAATCTTTTGCAAGGAACAAGAAGAAAAAGGTGGCTCTCTTAATGTCCTTCCCCTGGTGATCTCCAGAGGAAAGGCAATATGGCTAGGGTAACGAGAAGCATTTACTTAAAATGCAGTAGTCTTATAGTAGTCTTATTTAAACCACTTACAGTTTCATTGCAGACTGTCTTGCACTTGTTTTCATTAGTAGTATGCATTAGCTGCTGCCTGGCATCTCAAAAAAATTCAAAGTGGAGGTTTTTGTATTGTTACTTGGTCAACAAGTTATCATTACTGTAGGGTTTTTAGGTAGGTTGCTTTTTTTTAAATTAAAACTTTGCATTAAGGTGCCAGCCTCTAACATGTGCAGTAAGGCAGATCACAGCAGAGTGGTTTGGGTGGGAAGGGACCTTAAAGCCGCGCCAGTGCCCCCCCCTGCCATGGGCAGGGACCCCTTCCATAGCCCAGGGTGCTCCCAGCCTCATCCAGCCTGGCCTTGGACACTCCCAGGGATGGGGCATCCACAGCTTCTCTGGGAACCTGTCCCAGGGCCTCCCCACCCTCTGCGGGCAGAATTCCTTCCTCATGTCCATCTCCATCTCCCTCTTTCCGTTTAAACCCATTACCCCTTGTCCTGTCACTACAGGCCCTTGTACAAAGTCCCCCCCAGCTTCCTTGTAGCCCCTTCAGGCACTGGAAGGCTGCAGTAAGGTCTCCCCGGAGCCTTCCCTTCTCCAGGCTGAACCCTCCAACCCTCTCAGCCTGATGGCCACCTTAACTTTGTGTTGATGTTAAATGGACATTCAACCCCAAGTGACTGACTCATCTACCCAGCTTTACAATGTGGTGCTTAATTGGAACTACATACTCCTCAAACAGAAAAAAAACCACACTTGGTTTTAAGCTATAAAAAGCAGACATCAAAAAAAAACAAAAACAAAAACACCCCCAAAACCTGTATTTTGTTGAAGTTGGATGTATCTAGAAAGGAGACTTTGTTTTCAGGCTGGGGAACAGCTGCTGCAATCCCCAGCCCGGGCGCGCAGCTCTTGGCAGCTGTGACATCCAAGAGGTGCAAGGCCAGTCCCAGCACGGGAATGCACCCCAGCCCAGGTGCAGACCTGCTGCTCCAGCTTACACCCGCAGCAGCTATTCCACACCATTCTCAGCGCAACCCCACAGGGTTATCTCCACTGCAGCTCTTTTTAGGACTGAACAAACCAAGGAATCCACCGGGCTCCTGTGCCCATGCAGCTGAGGACGGAGAGCTGAGGCTCCATCCTGGCTGCGACTCCTCCGACCTACGTTTGCTCAGGATGAAACGAAAGAAAAGATGCTTTTAGGAGAGGGGGAGAAAAGCAGAACCACCACCTGTTTCAGCTTAACAGGCTCCTTCCAAACCACTTGCCAAGAACTAGAAGTTTCCAACGTGCTTCCAAAACAAACATGTAAGCAGCAGATTGGCTTCGGTATCATCCTAAAGAGCTTAACCATCATGAAACCCAGAGAAATGCCGTGAGAAGCCTCAGTGGGTAGCCACGTTCTAAACTGGACTGATTTTAATTATTTATTTTATTGCTCAGCTACTTTTGGCCTCAATCAGTCCTTAATAAACCTTAATGGAAAACATTACAAGATGGACCTTGAGTTGCATGGTTTAAAATAAAGAGAGTATATCACAACAGCTCTGCTGGCACCTTCTTCAGGGTAAAGCTAAGAGCTGGCAGCCTCACCAGGGTAAATATTATGAGAAAGTTGTAGCAGATCCTGCAACATAGTAATGTGTTTGTATGTTTATAAAGTATTTTTATATATGAAATATAACTGATTGGTTGAACATAACATCCAATGCTCACTTCCACTGCCTGGAGCCACACAACACAATGTTTTAGCCCAGGATAACTGCCTCACCCTCTAGCATTCGCCTAAAAAGAGGATTACAGACACCGAGCTAATGACGAGTCCCCCTTACACCAATTTGGTTAAGACACAAACCAAAAAGGCTCCCCACACAAACAAAAACTGCAGCCAGGACACTGGCACATTCGGGTCACTCAGACACAGCCCCTGTATGTTCAGTACACTCAGATATTACATTACTGTGTTACTGTAATAGCTACACCAGTTCCACTCAGCTAACAAAAAAAAAATAAAATAAAGAATAGGAAAGAAAAAAAAAAGGACACGGAATATGTATTTTTACACACAGTTTCCCAATCTCCTCTCATGAAAATTCCAGGCTTTGCCTGGTTGTTACCAACTTAATTGTGTCCTGACACCGCAGTACACACGGTACTGACGATCACTGGGCTTGCAATATCTGTTATCTTCTACTATGCCAAAAATAAACATACTTGGATGCTCAACCACATCCCATTCTATATTTTTTAAGGGCATCTGTAATTTTTCCATTGTGTACTCCGAATAAAAACGATAAGCACTTTTGTTCATTAACATCTAACTGTATATTAAAATATAAACAAATTGGTCCTAATTAAGAGGCTTTTGGCTCCTGTTATGACCAGAACGCTGAGAAAGCAATCATCAGCTGTACTCTTCACAACACAAATGGCACAAAATCTCACCAACCCCTTCCCCTACCCTGCCTTCATCAAAACCAACATCAGAACCCAACACTCAGGGTAGCACAACACCCAGCGCCTCCAGTTCGAAGAGCAGCTCCAGGCTAAGTAGGAGGAATTATCATCAGCAGGACACACCCGTGTTTATTCCCGTATTTTGAGGCTTTTTTGGCCATTTAATTTCTTACAAGTGTGTGGCTCAGGTCCAAAAATTATCAAAATTACTTTATGTCCAATAGGGATGAAAAAGGCTCTGATGGGAATGCGTAAACGAAGGAGAAATGAATGGGGTCTGAAAGAGGGGGGGACTTCTTCCCAAGGGCAGGGACTGACAGGACAAGGGGTAACAGGTTTGAACAGAAAGAGGGAGATGGACATCAGGAAGGAATTCTTCCCGCAGAGGGTGGGAGCACTGGGACAGGTTCCTAGAGCAGCTGTGGATGCCCCATCCCTGGGAGTGTCCAAGGCCAGGCTGGATGAGGCTGGGAGCAACCTGGGCTATGGAAGGTGTCCCTGCCCATGGCAGGGGGGGTGGGGCTATATGGTCTTTAAGGGGCCTTCCAACCCAGACCGTTCTGTGAGTCTATGAGCGCCCTTCTATACATTTTAGAAAAACACCCCTGCAATAGTGTCCTATTAAAAAGCCCTTTTTTCCCCTCAAAATTCCTCCCCAACAGAACAACAACAACAAAAAAAAGGCTGAAAGGGGGCTGATTACAGAAACCTTCCCAAAACAGAGATCCCATCAGAGGGATCTGGACTCCTGGACCCAAAGTGGCACCACATCAGGGAGACCCCACCTCGGCGGCCACCCCAAGGGGTAACTGAAGCCAACCCAAGCGCGGGGTCTGTCCGCGCAGAGCTCCACGGGGCTGTCACACCCATCCTCTCGTTCAGGGAGAGACCGGAGGCCTGCTGCTGCAGCAGACTCCAACGGATGGGCTCTGACACGACCCGGCAGACCTCGGTGGCCAGAGCGCGTGATGCAATCTGACAGCGATTTAGACACGGCTCTCTTGCAGACTGCAGCCCTACTTAACGTCAAACGAGCGCCGGAATGTGGGTGGGCTTCTGAGTGCCTTTTACCCTCATGCCCGGGTTAGAAAAATGAAAAAAGACAGAGGGGGGGGGAAAAAAAAGTTGGTTTTGAAAGGCTTATGGTAAAGGATCTTAGAGAGGGAATCTGCCCACGGGCAGAGAGGAAAGCATCTTTGGGAATATTGCCCAATTACAGCAGAGTTCTGCCATCACCTTCAGAAAGTTTAGGATGTAGCCATAATCCCTCTGCGCAGCACCGGAGGAACAAAACAGTCCTCAGGAGCAGTCAGTCTAAGTTATCTCAGACAGTGAGAAGGGAGGGACCTTGGGTCATTTTCCCCAGCAGATGCCACGCTGCAGCCCACAGATGGTCAAGCCCATGTGCATGAGCACATCCCCTTCCTCCCGGTGCCTGCTACTCGGGCATCCTGCCTCCGACCAAAGCTACCCTGGGCTCAGGATGTCTCCTGGCAGCAAACGCCTTAGGCATTGGTCATCAAGCGTATCAAGCACCTCCATGGCTTGGGGTCATTAATATAGTTAATTGCGAGGAGCTCCTAAATCAGGGTAAATTTTAACATTTGCAGGAAAATTCACTGCTGATTCTCTAGAAGCTGAAAGGTAATGCTTGCAATGAAATACTTATAGGGAGCAAGTATATTTTAAAAGGTTATTCACTTTTTTTTAAATGGCATTTTCTTATTTTATCAGCAAATGATTGAAGACAACTCTCCACACGACACTCAGGCATGTGGAGTCAACAGAAGTCAGGCCTGTAGAAAGAGCCGCACTGTCTGAAAAGCAAAGTCTTACCGTCTCTTTCTTATACCTATATATGACTGGGCTTGTCTTGCCAAGTCATTTTTTTTCTTGGAGAAATAGCTGTCACATTACTTTTCAAGTGGAAGAATCAGCAATGATTAGAACACAAAAATTAACATTAAAATGAGTCTCAGCTCACGCAGCGTTATTCCTTACATAATAAACGTAGAGTTAGCTGGCATTTTTACTGAAGCCTTCATTGTGAAATTAAATAAAACTGTATTTTATCAACACCTAAATGTCTTTTAAATAGCCTTTCTTTGACAGATGAAGGCTAAAGCCACCCCAAAACTGCAGATGAATTATCTGGTCTCTAATGATTCCAAAACGATTACAGGATGCAGAGCAATCTTGTTAAATTTTATTCAAAAGCTTACTACACTTGTGTTTTCTCTTATTTTTCTATCAATGAAACCCATGAGGTTTAAGAACAATTCATTATGTATGAGACCCAACTTACAGTGCTTGACTGTTGATTAATAGGAAAGTTTGCTGTATGTACATTTGCAACATTAGATGCATACAATATGCTAACTTATTCTTTCACCGAAGCTAATTATTTACAAAAATGACTACTTGAGACTACAATTTATTAAATGCATGCATCCAGTCTCAATTTGGCCCCAAAAGACAGTCTGGAATGAAGATCTTTTACTTGATGTGACAACTTCTAGAAACAGTGTTATTAATATTGTAAATGTGGCAAATAAAGAGTTCAAATAGCCGTACGCCTGTGTTGCATTTTTTCCCCACAACTGAATCAAGGAACAAAGCAGCTTTTTAGGTTTAGAATTCATGGAGAAGCACATCCTCACATAGTTTAATTTAGCTTCTTATAAATGAAGTGGCTGTACGATAGTAGTGAGAGATTAAGAAAAGGGTGAGCGCTGCGACGAACAGGAATAACACCCCCATTTCTGTTGGACGACCCCGCCACAGTTCCTTTTAAGACCTATTAAGAGGAAATCAATGTATTTATGGAAGAGTACAAGAACCCAGAACTAAATAAGACTTATTCCTTGTCATACCACCTCTTTGCAATGTTTTCTCCATTCTGCTTTCATCCACAATTGAGGATTTAAATTCTTATGGATCTTAAAATCTGCATTAAAATAGTGCCTCTCTTTTAGCCTGAAAAAGAAGCCTCTGCACAAAAATTTGGGCATCAAATAAATTCCAAATAAACAGATGTAACTCTTGGGTAAAACAGGTATCCAAACAGCCTCTTCTTTCCTCCAACCCTCGGAACTGAAGATGTTGGGATCAGGTACCAAACGGAGGGTGGCCAAGAAAGCAGTCCAGGCGGCCCAACACCCCTGCCAGCCGGGATGCTGGCAGAGGCGCCGCCGCTCATTCTCTGCTACTGGCCCGTACCAGCAAACGCTTTAAAGAAGAGAGACTCCTGTCTTCACATGCCAAGATAAGGAAAATCAATGTCAATGCCCAAAAGACGCAAGTGATAGCGCTGAAGGTCATTAAATGCTACTCACTGCCCTGTACCATTAAAGTTTTGATTGGAATCCCAAGAGAGAGACACAAATTTCAAACCAGATCTTGCCCTGGGATACAGTACTGCGAGACCACGGAGGAAACAGCAGTCAGCGAGCAGTGGACTTCCTAGGAACACAAGAAACATGCCGAAGGAAAACAGTGCTCTGTGTTGTCTCGGCTTGTTTTTCTTGAATGTATTCATTGTTTTCAGAGACCTGTAGTCCGTTACGGACAAAGATCTCTCTTACAACAATGATAAGGTGCAAGGGCAGCCACCAGCAAGTTAGGGTTCCTCACCCACCCCAATCTTTTGCCATGCGTCCCAATGCTCCAAGCCCTGCTTCGTTGTCCACTCCATGCCCATCTCCTTACATTGCCCAGTTTCAGTGTTCTGCCCTTTTTCTACCCTGGCCACCACCCATCCTCCTTAATTCACCCTGTTTGGAGCATCACGCTACTGACTCCTTGTCTGACCTTACTGCTCTACCCCAGATTTCACAGTCCATCTCCACCCTGGTCCCCAATTCAAGTGCTGCTTTCTGCCCCACTCCCAACCACCTGTTTTCCAGACTCATTCTTCTGTCCAGACTTCATCCTGCACATTTCAACCTCATCTGTGCTAGCAAGCATCATCCAGGCAGAAAACTACAGATGAGCTGTGGTGCTCATCAGCCCTGTGAGGCTGTATCAGCTTGGTGCTCAGCCCCAGAGAGCCCCTCCTTCCGCCCCATGAATGAAACCAAGGCCTACAGATGGGCCATATTTGGAGAACAAATACATTCCTAGTATCAGAGTGGCCTCTTCATAAATATTTCTGTTTCAAATCGGTGGGTTTGGCAGCAGAATGACTAGAAGATTTGCCTATAAAAATAGAAAAATACCTAATTTCTGTGTATCTGCTCGTTGGAGAGGACCACCCTGTTCTAGGCTGAGAACGGGGGAAGTCAAATACATGCTCAAGACAACATCAACCCACAACAATTAAGCAGATGCTTCACATGAAGAGCTTTAAAGCAAAAATTCAGCCAAGCTAGAAGCAGCAGCACATTCTCACCCAAGATGTTAGGCAACATTAAGCATAGGTGATATCATCAGTCCTATCTATAATTAGGTTAAAAGAAAGTCAGTTAATTTTAGCACTTACAAGAAATTGTTACAAAACATTTTTTTCTTATATAAAAGAATTCTCCCATCAGACTTCCGAGGTCGGTTTTATCACAGGCAATTAACTGTGTTAGGGCTGGCTGCAGGGGACCCTTAAACTGCACACCAGACTCCCTTCGCTCCTCCACGCAGCTCCTCTGGTTTCGGGTATTCACCACAGCTCTCCCCACTGTTTCCCAGCCCTGTGTAGCTGCCGTGTAGCATCACCTCATACACAAACCCCGCCACCCCTCTTCAGAAGCCTCACAGTAATAACCCAGTTGCTAACTGGTATCTGAAGTAAAATTTGCATTTTTTCTACATATCTTAAGACAGATATAATCCCGATTATGCATGGATTTAAAAAAAAAAAAAACCTGAGGCAGTTAAAATACACATTACAATCCTGAGACTGCAAGACCCGGGTCTCTGATCTCCACTGGTGCACGGGGAAATTGAGGGAGGGAAACTTAAGGCTGAGTTATTGGAACTGGGCTCTGACTTTGGATGTCCACCTTGACGTGCGTTAGTGCATGAATTCCAGATGAAAGCGAGCACCAAGAATTATAATCAACAGTACCTGCAGATACTCCAGCCCATTAAAATGAATTAAGATGCAGATAAATCAGGAACCTCTTAAGAATTCAACCCATCAGGACATTTTTCAAAGCAACCTCCCAGCCCGGGCGTAACGCAGTCTGTGCCCTCTGAGCATCCCCCGGCAGGATGGACTGTAGGCTCGCCTGACGCCTGCCACGCAGGATTCTCCTGCCAGTGCAGAGATCGGTGCATGCCCTGACACCACTGCCAAGAAACAGTATTCATTTATTTATTTAAAACCAGGTATGAACACTCAGAAACCACAGAAACAAACACTGGCATCAGATGCGCCTTGTCAGGAGCCGGGTTCCTAGCTGGCATTCGTCATCCCAAGTTTCACATCAACATAGGCTGACAACAGGATGCTCAGAACAAACGCTAACATATACCAGTTAAAACAGCAGGGTGGTAAACATACTCTCTCCAAAGCTTTTCTGCAGGGCTTTGAGACTGTCTCCCATAGGCACTGGCAGGATCTTTTCCTAAAATGGCATCACCCAATGAAGAACTGGTTTTACGTCTTACCGATCTGGCCTCAAAACCAAAAATAGAACCCTGCAACAGCAGAAAGAACAAAAAAATTTGGAGTGTTTCCCTTCATTTTAATCCACCTTTGTCAGCAGTCCTTGTTTTCTCTTTGCAACACACTACAGTGCCTGGATCACCTCTTTGGAGGCAGTTCTGCCCTCTGAAGGCAGTGGGAGGTTTCTGGAGCAGCACAGGGCTTCCCATCGCCCGCGTCTGCCACCGGAGCTCCCTGCATCTTCCAAATCTGGGAGGAAAGCTTTTCTTCTCTCAGGTAACCAAGGAGAATCCAATCACAGGATTGGAGAAGCAGTAGGGCACATCAATAAAACCAATACAAATACTGTTTCAAAAATCTGCTGTTACAATTAACTGAAATAAGAGTCTATAAGCTGCTACCCGAAAAGCAGCTTGTTAAAGACTCAATATAGGAACTGTAATTTAACCAAACTCCTCCCTTTGTGGACCACCTTGGCCTCAGCGTGCCCCTCGCTTCTCCCACCCTCCCAAAAACCTCCGGATCCCAGTGGGCTGCCTTGCTGCTGGGATCCAGGACCTTCAGGACTTCTCCATGCAAGAGGTGTGGTCCTGGATGCAAACCTGATGTTACCTAAATCACATCTAAACCCCTTTTGGAGGGAAAAGTGGGATCAGGTGAAAGTGGTGAGTGACAGCCCTGGCACATTCCTACTCAAAGCCCACTGAAGTCCTGTGCAGAACAGACGGGGACCCTCCCAGACCATCCTTCTGTCCACAAGACAGACAAATCTGCTCTGCATAACTGTTTCAAACTGCACTGAAATAGTTTTTGCAGTGTGCTTTCTCTCCTCTCCCTTCCGAAGTGGCGAGCGGTGCCTGGAGACGGCCGTCCTCCGAGCTGGAGGTGCATCTGCATTACAACCCCATTAGCTTGTGTACTACACTCATTAATAAATAAGCTTCCCACTTAAGTGCCTTTCTTGTAAATTGGTTTGTTCTGTTCCATATAAATAATATAAATTTCTCTTATCAAGTATGGGGGATTTTTTTCCTTTACCCATGTACAGACACTACAGCAGTTTAACCTAAGCAGCAGCCCATGTCAGACGCTTCCTCAACGTCCCCTGTCATCAGCCTGTACTTACTCCGGCAGCTGCAATACGTTAAATAGTTAGCATAGCAGAAAATAACGCCTTTAATAACTGGCATAAGTATATTGACCATACGTCAAAAGTAAAAGAAAAAACCCTACTAAATGGATAGTTATTGTAATTGTGTTTTAAAACACTGAGGTCATATTTAATTTTGAATCCGAGGTCTTAAAATGTGCTTTCTGGCAAGGACAGAATAATAAAGCCCTTAACGGCAGGAAAAAAAAAAGTACATTATTATCGCAAATCTCTTTTCCAGATTACTAATACTGCAATAAACAAACTGAATAAAAACTTTAATTGTTTTAATCAGAAATATTGTCACTGGCTTTGAGAACTGTAATTTGAAGTTAAAGGGTGATGTAACTCAGCTCTTCGCTCTGTCTTCCCTGCAGCATCCACCTCCTCTTACTCCTGTGCTTCCTGCCAGCTCTCGCAGGGCAGCAGTGCCTGCTTCTGGAGACAGAGAAATACTTCCAATTGCCACTGGACTGTGTTAACATCGGTCTGGCAAACATTTATGGCGATGCAGCACACAATGTATACACAGAAACAAATGAAGAAATCCTTGAAGAGACAGACCTAAGCACCTGAATGCTAACCACAATTTAAATAAGTGTATGGGAATAAGCAAAGACATCTTAGCAATTCCTGTCAACCAGATTTAAAGATGGTTTACTCTGACACATCATTTATGCACTCTGAACTCCAATTTTTGAGCCTGTGCTGCTGCACAGCCCACGCCAGCCTTGTCGAGTGCAACCTGAATTTCCATTTGGGGGAACCAGCATTTTAAATCGGTAAAAACCAAGCTACCAAGCACACCGAGCTGAGGACACCCCTAAATGTAAGGTATGCCAAGCACTGCTACTCACTGTTATCAGCACACGGTCCCGTGACAGGAACAGCAGCCACCGAGGGAACACTGAGCACGCGTGTGCGTGCCGGCGGGCAGCACGGACCGCCTCAGGCTCATGTCAAGGCTGAAGAACAACCTCCTCTCCCAGAGCCATGGCTGGAACACTGCTCCCAGAGCCAGGCTGGTGGGGATGGGCCGGCTTGGCAAAAACACGGGGAGGGTTTCACCAAGGACTACATCCATCTGACTTTGGAATTCCTACCCCAAAAGTTCCTTCTTCCCCCAGTGATGGGTCTCATGTTGACCAGGAGACGTTGGCACCCCCTGGCCATGGAATATAAACAGCATCCTCTGCGCCCTTTGAACATCAGGAAGAAGTCCTTCCCGCAGAGGGTGGGAGCACATGGACAGATTCCCAGAGAAGCTGTGGATGCCCCATCCCTGGAAGTGTCCAAGGCCAGGCTGGATGAGGCTTGGAGCAACCTGGTCTAGTGGAAGGTGTCCCTGCCCATGGCAGGGGGTGGGACTGGCAAGGCTTTGAGGTACTTTCTAACCCAAACTCTTCTGTGATTCTTGAGGGCAGGACCCACAGGTGCTTTCTTCCCACTTCAGGAATCTCCTCGTGCACTGTCTGCAGTACCTCCATGGGTGCATCACACAGGGCAGAGCGTTTATGGGCATCATGC
>NW_010270693.1:34346-36606 GCF_000690775.1 Eurypyga helias
TACTGCTTATGCAATAAAAGCCAAGGTATGTACCACTAACGATGAACAAGTTGTCAAATCTTCATGTCTCAGCTCTGATGGCATCATGTGCTTATGGGGCAGAAAGATGCAGTAAAAAAAGTTACCCATAAACAATTAAGCATTCCAAACTCTGTTTCCCTTCCAACAGTTCAACCTTGCCTTTCATCCCTTCTTTTAGAAAAGGGGAAGAAAAGAGGATTATTATTAAAAGGCTTCTCCTCCTACCCCTTCTTAAACTTTATACCCACTCTTTCTAAGAGGATCTCTTCTTGACAATAATGAATGAGGACGATAAGAGTAAGGCATGGTAGTTAGAGTACTTTCAGTATTCATGACCTGTCAAAGTAACTTTATGACCTAGCAGCCAGCTGCTATAATTCCAATAATGACCTACAGATGCCAAAATAATCTAAATTTATCACTCCTTTTCTTATGGTCAGCTCGGGCCTCACCGAGGAGAGGAGCTCCTCTACGCCCACGGTGATCAAGGGCTGGAAATTCACTGCACGAGAACTGTTACCAGGCTGACAGCGACGCTGACAGTCCCCCTGCTGCCCCCCCGCGTACCCCACTCAACCTCAGCAAGGCATTGAGTCACCAGTACCACGGACTTGGTTGTAGGAAAACGCTTCTGCTGGTTTTCTAGACCTGCAATGTGACACCTAACAGAGAACAGGCACTAAGAGCCTCACTCAAACAGGAATTTGATAGAAGTCTGTGTTTTGGGTGGGGTAGGAGACCCATTACACACCCACAACGCCAATGCTGAATTGGTGTGTGCTTTCCCTGGGGGATACAGAGCTCAATTTGAGATCTAGCCGTCTGCCTGGACCACTCTGGGATCCAAACGCAGTGAGTGCAAAGACTAGGCTACTCCTGAGCTACGCCTTCACTGCAAAGCCCATTACAACTCCTGTACTTGGGAAAAACGAAGAGCAGAGGGAAGCGGAGAGGGGCATGGAGCGTATTACCGATACAGGGATGCAGGCTTTGTTTACGCGCTTGGACATGAGGATGAGGAGGTCTCCAGTCCAGCCTCCTGCTAAGAGCAGGGACACACAGGGCAAAGCAGGATGCTCTGGGCTTTGTCCATCGCATCTTCCAAACCCCTTGGGATGGAGCTGCCACAGCTGCTCCAAGAAATAGCTTCCAACGTTCGACTGCGCATTAAATAATCATGTCAGCTGAAATGGCCAAGCTCCTGAAAGCGCAGGCGAAGCACACCTTGACGCATCTCTGCCTCGCCTGCCTAGCGACTGGTAACGCCTTACCGGAGCTGCCTGCGCACCACTGCAGCCAGGAGCCCACAGCCGGCAGCACCAGGATGGGATCATCCTCTTCCTCCAACGGCCAGAAGAGCCACAGCCACAGAGATGAGCTTGGCAGGAGCCTGGACTGAATCTCCTGCTGCCACTCCTGTGGCCTCCTTGGGCTCATCCCTGCTTGGCTTCCTTGGAAACCAGAAGGATAAAATTCTTCCCTTTTTTTGCCAAACACCACTGAGAAGAAAATGAGGAGCAGCTCCCCGACAGGAGGAAAACTCCTTATAGGGCTGGCAGCACCCCAGCCCTTCTACTGAGAAACGTCCTGACAGTGATGGTCCAGCGGCACTGGGATAGACAGGAAAAAGAAACCTCCCTCTGGGAAGGGGACAGTGGCAGACAGGCAGATGACAACGACCACACGTGCTCATGACCACTAATCTGTCATTCTCCTTACTCTGCAGAAGTGTCCCAGCAGGCTTGGACCGGAGATTTTCCTTTCCACAAATTAAGGATTTTGCCCCCTTTGCTGCCAGCCTGGGAAAGAATGAGCACAGCACACCGAAATCAGATTTCGGGTTTCCTGGCTCACATCTTTCACCACAGTTCGAGTCTAGTTCCAGCACACAAAAATCAACCGCCTGCTCTTGCTGTAGGATATCTGAATTCTCCAACATCAAGATTAATGAATATGAGTAGAGAGCTGGTCTTATCTGGCCCTCATGCTATCTTACCTGACACCACATTTTTCTTTTCAAGTCTTACAGAACAAAAAAAAAAAAAAAAGTTGCTTCCTCATAAGAAAGCAACAACAAAAAAATGGGTTTATGCTGCAGCATCAATCAAAGTGGTTTTACGGCCGAGTAGAGAGGTCAAGATAGGGAGAAAACCAAAATTACCGCTCTGTCTGTTCGTAACAAATGTACACAGTGCTACTTCCGAAACTTCCGTAGCTTCTTAGAAGAAAGAATGACTCT
>NW_010270693.1:36676-36990 GCF_000690775.1 Eurypyga helias
CAGCCTGCACTTCCTAAAATACTCGTCTGCTTGAAGGAGACGCGTGTTTAGTGGGTCCGTGGTACCTTGAGCAAGGACATTCATTACACTGTTTACGCTCAGTATATTCAGCTTATTTTAAGAGTTGTAATGGATTTCAACTGTAAGAAACATTATTAAACTTATTTCCTTATGGAAGGAAGAGAGTTGTATGTTGCTAAACATAGAAGTTAACCTAGGTCCCTTCCAACCCAGACCATTCTATAATTCTATGATCTTGAAGAGTTGTCACTGTACAAGACCAGGATGCAAAGAGTGGATAGAGAGCAGCTCCG
>NW_010270694.1:0-11832 GCF_000690775.1 Eurypyga helias
CCACCCCTCCCCATCCCCGCCCGCTTGCAGAAACACCTTCTGCCGGGTGGTGACTAGATGTTGCAATGTCATGGTGACAGGCGGCTTCACCCCGCGTGCCCAGACCCAAGAACGAGTGTTTTTTCAGTAGTATGGGTTTCAGGTAGGAGTAACGAGGTAAGGGAGACTGCTCCAGGGAGTGTTCCCTAAAAACGGGAGGTCTGGGGAGGAGGAGGAGGGCTGCTGCAGGCTCTTTCCATCGACGAGATGTGCCTCGCCGGGCTCGGGGCTCGTATCTTCAACCTCCGGCACCTGACTTCATTCGGCACAGACACCCCCACTGATGTTTGCAGCTCCTTGGAGTGATGAATGAAAATCTGTAACGTCCGTGGATCCTCAGGGGTCAGTTTACCCGTCTGTGTATGGAGAAGCTGTGCACCGTGCGGGGGTTACGCAGGCGGATGGGCATCCCGTGTCTCCCACGCGTGGCAGCTGGGCCATATATACTTTATTTTCTGCCAGGCAGCTATTTTGCTCTAAAACCTGCGTGCTGAAGCGCTCACAGACTCAACCCAATATCTACCGGACGCATAAAGGAGGTTATTGCTGCTCAGGGACTTCATAGGTGCCGGAGAGATGATCAGTGTTTCTCCTCTGCTGTCGTTCTTCCTCCCCTCTGTCAGTGCTTTGGGGTTTTTGGTATTAAAAAAAAAAACACCCAACAACAGGATATGCTGAATGCTTCCTTTTGTGCTGGTGACCTTGCAGCGGGTGGGGGAACAGAGAGGGGACTTGACCTGCTGGTAGTACTAATCATCAGGGCTTGACAGAAGTTTTGTTTAGATATGATACATTGGAGAATTAAGCTGAGGTCAACCCCAAAATTCTAGAAGTTTTCCCTCTGTTGAAGGAAAACGCTCACAGCAGCCTGTGGGAGTTGCTTTCCAGGCTCTGGAAGGGCAGCTTTCCACCGTGATGTGACTCAAGGCTTGCAGTTGTTTGTGTGTATTTAATGTGCAAAACAAAACTTTCAGCCTGCCACATCCCTCTCTAAATCACATTGTAGGGCTTCTGTTTCCGCTAAGGGTGTGAATGGCCACCTCTGGGTATTAATCCAGTTATGAATTAATTCCAAGTGTCTAGAAATCTTAGGTTGTCATGCTAGATGCTGGCCCTTGGAATGGGTTTTCATTCTTTTTTTTTCTTTGTGTATAAATAAGTCTAGTGTTTGAGGAAGTGGAGACGGAGCTGTTTTGATACCCCAGGCTGGGATCATCCTTGGCACTGTTACTTATTTCCTTTTCCTGTGGTTACCAGCAATGGTCTTATTTTGCCTGGAGGCCTTTTGCTGGGGATACAGCAGTGGAAAACTCACCGGGGAAAATACCTGAACTGTTTTGCCTCATCCTTTTTTTCCAGACCATCTGTTTTTAGGGCATGAAGGACTGTTCCCATCAGCACGTTCTCCACCTCTGGAGGTGAGGAATTATTACCCAAATTGCCGCTTGTGTTTCTCGTTTTCGGGAAGAGGAAGGCAGTCCTGAACTGGTTGCAGGCAGAAAAAATGTGAGGTTTGACTCTTGGCAAAAAAAAGCTGGAAATATTCACCTGCTTTCTATTTCAAAAGGGCATGTCATGTAGGACTATGCTGAGGGTGCTTTGCCTGCTCTGAGCAAGTCCTGTAAGGAGGTGTTGAAAAATGACCTTGGTGGGTGAGAACTGCGAGCTGGTTCTGTTCCTGTTGGTTGTACTTTTGTCCTGCATTTCAGCCCAAATCTGTGTCATGCAAATTAAGCCTCGAATTTCACACTCTGTGGCTTTCATGACAGCAAACTTCTCTCTGGCTTTTAACGTTATTGCTTTTTCCATTTTGGTAGTTGGTGGAGGACACGGTATTGATGCCCCCATCACCTCTGACTCTGGTCCGAAGCCTGTCTGGACTCAAATATCCTGATAACTTGCACATCCGAGTTGTTCGGTGGTATCATGTGCCCATGTCATTGCACATGGGCAGAAGCAGCTGGGAGCAAGGGGGATTTAACCTGAAACAGTCACATTTGGCAATAAATTATTTAAAAAAATCGTGATTTTTCTTTTACTGTGCTGGTCGTGACTTTCATTTTATGGAGAGATTACATAAGGCTGTACGATCGGGCATGGTACTCTGGTTCTGAACTTGCAAGATGTGTTTGAGTTTGAATAGGAAAAAGTCCCCTGAATGTTGTTGTTTTTTTTTCTTGTAAAAGAATTAAAATGCTTGTGATTTCAACCTATCTTTGAGTAAGGGTAGTCTCGTTTGAATAAGTCCCCTGAATGTTGGTTTTTTTCTTGTAAAAGAATTAAAATGCTTGTGATTTCAACCTATCTTTGAGTAAGGGTAGTCTCTTCATAGTATTTGTTTGAGAAATACAGTATTTTCCTTTGAAAGCAAATGGTATTGTCATGTTTGAGTTATTTTGTGGTGTTTCCATTACTGTCAGCAAAGACTTTTCTCCTCAGTAGTTGCTGAAGTCTGTTTTTCCCCCGAGGTCTTCTTTGATATGAATATCCTTTTTAAGATCTGTTGTATACCGATTGTGTGTTTTTTCTAAGCTAATGTCTCCATGTTGATGTAGGCACTGAAAACATTCAACTAAATAGGAAAATAGTATTGCTATTAAAAAAAAAATCCTTTCCATTATGTTACCTTCCATATGTTTTAATGGCAATGTTTCTCTGAAATCCGCTCAAAATCATCTTAGTATTTGGATTCTTTCAGTCGTATTTTTTTTACTCTCTTTGTGTATATCTAAAGAAAAATTCAGAAATTGAGATTTTTATAAAGTTGCCATTACACTGACACCTTTTTCTTCCTCTCTCTGCCTAACTCAAGGAATAAAACTATTGTGCCATGATTTTGGCTGTTGATTCTAAACGGAAAATTATGCCAGTTAAGGTGAAATGATTTTTCATTTTGCTAAGGCTAAATTAATATTTTGGTCTCCATTTTTCTTAGCAGAGGCATTTGCGTTTTGAACACTAGTAACTGCTATTGGCCATCTATCAATTTTTTACATCAGAGCTATGTCAAACCTCTCGGAAAATGAAGATGGATGTTTTATGGTGGTGATTGTAATGTGTCACACAAGCTCCGTAGGCTCTCATAACGCACAGTTAGCGTGTCACTTGTGAGTCAGTGTAAGGCTACGAGGTGCCTGCGGTGGTGTTAGGTTGCCTGTGCTGAGGGCAGGTCGCCGAGCCCTGTTGACTCTTCGGGTACCCTCGCGGGGGCTGGAGCTCTGTGGTCTGACGGGACAACCCTGGGGAGCAGACCTCAGCCTGCGGTGTGCCGGCAGGAGATGAGAGCATCTCCCACAGACCCCCCCTGAGCTGGGCAGCAGGACGAGGCTGAGCTGGACGTGTCTGGAGTCCCATCGTCTCTCCAGTGCGAGAGCCTGGTAGAGGAGGGACCTTCGTGGTGTCCGCACTGGGCTGGGACCTGAGCCTGACGGCTGTTCTCCCAGGTACATGAGCATCATTCCTCTCTGCTCCGAAGGAGAGCGCATTGGAGGTCTGCCCCTCCTTGAGGGTGAACTCCTTGCTCCAGTAAAGCCAGATGTAGAATTGATTTTGGCAGAGCCAGGATTTTTGTTCCTGGGGTTTACCAGCACTCTACATGGCAATAATCTTGCCAGGGGACAGTTTAGCTCTAAGGAAAGCTTTTATTCTTTCATGTAATCTACAAAGACATCTGTAATTACTGCTGGTAACTAAGGCAACCCAACTTTATAGTTGATGCATGCATGCAGCAGAGCTGCGGGTTGTGGGTTTTTAAAATACCTTTCCGTTGGTCGGTCTGCGGCCGCGCTCCAGCAGGAGCGGTGCTGTGGGTCTTGGGGAGGGGTAAACGGGGTTGTGATTAGCTTCGCTGCCTTAACTGGGGACTTGCAAATCAGGGTTCATTTGTTCTACTTGGGGACAGCGCTGAAAGGCCATACAGGAGACGGTGATGGCATTGGCACTCTCTGAAAGTAAGAGCCTCTTTGCTTATTTTAGGAGAATCCTGCTGTGTCCCTAACGAGGATGTTCATCTGGCCCAGGGAAATTAATTCATTTGTCTGTTCACTCAGTGCGCGGCCTCGGATAGCCCAGGAATAGAACAAATTGCTCCTGGCAGAGGGCTGGCGAGTCCTGCTGGTGTGG
Organism: Eurypyga helias; assembly: GCF_000690775.1. Lineage (NCBI taxonomy): Eukaryota > Metazoa > Chordata > Aves > Eurypygiformes > Eurypygidae > Eurypyga > Eurypyga helias. The sequence continues at coordinate 4,162 of NW_010270694.1, forward strand.
TAGGACGTGAGCTGTGCTAACATGAAGGTGCTGGGGGGAGAGTCTGTGGTCAGGGGGTGCACGGCCGGGTGCTCTCTGACAGTACCTTTGATCGCAGGGCTCTGTTCCTCCTTGGCTTGGCTCCATTAATATTATAACAGAGTAATTCTGAAGTGTAACAATTAGTATTACGGGGGGAAAAAACTCAGAAAAGGGCTATGCAGTGTACTGCTTTGGTCTTCTGAGGAGTTTGCTTTGTGGCAGGTTGCATTTGCTTGGAGTACTTAGGGTCTTGCATTTTGATGTTGGAAATGTGTTGGTGATCTTTAGAGAGTGTGTGCACAGGGGTGTGAAATCTTTCTCCTCGATAAAATCATCCTCCGTGTGTTACTGGAACACAGCTCTGGAAGCAGAGCCAGTCTCAAAGATGAGTTAAAGGCTCTTGGCCATTAATCTTTAAAAATGCATTTTTTATGAGTCATTTGGTAAAAACTTTAAATAGCTTATCTCGATTCTTTTGGAAACAAGTTTCTAACCAGACAATCTGGAGTATTTTCTTATGGCGAGCATTTGCCATAATGTGAAATCCACCCCTGCTAATAAAGCTGAGGATGTCTTTTAGGATGCTTTTTAAAAAGTTACTTTTCATGCTTTTTAGGAAGAACTGATTGATCTTTTTCAAAAATTCTGAAGCACGGTTTTTGCTTTGAAAATACACAGAAACATTGGTGGAGCTGAGGGTTTACGAAGGCTTGTTGATCTGACATCTACTTTGGTGCTCAGTGAAATGTGCCGTGTCCTTTGAGCTGTATCTCTTGCCAACGGAAAAGTTTGACAATGATGAATCTCCTCTCTGGCTAATAAATAAATCTCAGCGGTGTGCTTTTTCTTATTAAAGAAGCCTCATGATTTTTGCGTGCATCACTTGGTTTTGGACCCTGTGAGGTCTGTCGTTGCCGATGACCGAAGCAGTGTCCCGCAGCGGTCCGGCTGTCCCAGCCCAGCAGGACGGGCACGGCTGTCCCTGCTGCTGCCTTTCGGTTTCACTTTCTTTTTCTTTTTAATTTCTGTTTTGTTTGTGGTTTTTTGTTTGCTTCCTTTATGTATTTCAGCTTTGGAGACTGAAAGCTCGGTGAAGTCACTGCACTTCCAGAGCTGAAGTTCAGGCTTAGCTGAATTTGACTGTGTCCCTGCAGCAAGGAGGCTCCCTCGCTGGGGTGTGCAGAATTTGGGAAGAGCCAAGTGCCGCTCCTGCTCGGTGCCCATGCACACCGCTGGCAGTATGTGTGGCACAGAATGAGTCCAGCTTGCTTCAGGGACAGAAAAACTGGTTATGTCATTGCCTGGTACCTGTCCCTTGAATACTGAACATTTAACAAGAGGTACTATTTTGCTAATTGGATGATGACTGTAACGCAGCCTGGGAAGTTGTTTCCCTCATGTGGGACATGTGCTGAGTGAAGTTGTGCTCAGCCTTGTGCCTTCACTTATGACTGAAAATATTTCACTTGCTCAGCAATGTGAAAGAATTTGATTTGGCTGTTTTTTGGCATCAACGTTTGTCTCGGGCACAAAGCTGGAGGCCGCTCAGTATGCAGGCGTGTACTTGAGCTGTGTGCATCTTGGCTGCTCTTCAGCATCTTGTTTCTAGGACAATGCAACCCACTGAGGACAGCTGGGGGGCAAAGACCTTCGTATGGTCTCAAGGGACATGGTGCTGCTAACAGCCATCGATCAGGAGTGGGCAGTGGGGAGGGTATAATGTTCAACAAGGGCTTCACACTGTCAAGGGGCTGTAAGTTGTGCATAATTGTGTTTTTCAAAGCAAAAGTCACTGTGAGTGAATATACATGTATGTAGATATATATGTGCATGCACACACACCCTAGCAGAGGCTGGCAGGCTGTTCTGAGGAAGGATCCCTCCACGTTTCCCTATCTTTGGACCCTTCATCAGAGGTATCTGCTGGTCACTGGTAGAATCGGGATGCTGGGCACCTAGACCAATGGTTTAACCTGATTCAGCCTTTTAATCATGATACAAGCCCTGCTAAGAAAGGTGGCAGGGAAGAGGGTAGAAATCTGAAGCTGAAGGAGACTGTTCTTTGGAAGGAAAACTCTGAGAAGGTCTCCAGTCTGATGCACAGTGGTGATGGGGGTTACCTCCTGACATCCACCGTTGGCTTTCGACATGGATAACCTTGCTCAAGTTGTCTTGTTTGCCTTTGCCTGCTGACAGGTTTGAGGGGTGAATCATGGTTGTCAGCAGAACAGGAATCCGGCTGCAAGTACTGCTTTTTTCATAGGTGGAATCCTCTAGCTCCGAGTGATTTCACACACTTTGGGATCAGGGAGGTAGAGAGATTGACCTGATGTCAATTCTGTGCAAAGAGCCAACGCTCCGAACAGAGCAATGAGGACGGGAATGTGCCTTAGGCACCTGTTGGCCTGGTTAAACACAGCACGTAGCTGGGTGCATCTGGTTTGACGTTACCTATGTAGCTGGTGGTTCTGCTTGGAGAGTCTGGTCTAATAATTCTTTCTGTACGTTTCACTGGTGCTAAATAGATCTGTTTCTAAATTGCAAATGGGATGCGGCTTCTGTAAAGCTAATGCTTTGGAAGCTGTGCAGGGAGTTTAATAGTCCTTTTCTACTTGTCTCTATAGAAGGAGATACAAGTCATGTATTGTATGTTTGCGTTTTTCAGATGGGACATTGAAAACCAGACTTCTCTTTCTCTGTATGGATGTTAAAAGTATCCATGGTACTCTTGTAGTTCCCAGTGCTGAAGTCCATTTCTATTCAGTGAAGCGATTATGTCCTGGCTTGAATTTCAACTTATGCTGCTTTCATGGCCTGACGCCTGTAAGGCTGAGCTTTGTCCTCGAGTGTTTGGCACTTTTTCCTTTTCTTCCCTGCTGACAGAAATGTGGGCTGGGTTGGCTCTCAGCATCCACGTAGAAGTAGCTGCGTTTTGTGATGCTCTTCATATGGTGAACCTGAGCCGACTAACAAACATGCGAGTAACTCCATGCATAATAACCTGTGCTGCAGTTTTATGATACTTGTCATTGAAAGAATCTTTCTACTCCTTTTTTTCTGTCCCTCTTTTTAGCATTAAGCAGAGTTCCCGATCCTCTGAGGCAGCTGAAGATGAAAAGGACCAGCGCACAGTGACAGTCAACCCCTCTCACATGAGAAAGGCGTTCAAGGTCATGAATGAATTGCGCAGGTATGCTTTTGACTTAATGAGCACCCTCTCTGATTTAGCAGAAATGGGCTGATTGGAACAGATGGGCTTCTGGGAGACTCAGGAAAAAAAAAGCACCATCTTTGTCATAGCTAATGGTTGCACGTAGGGTATTAATAAACAAGTAGAAAGAGACAGCTAAAATATCGCCCTTTTGTGGTGGGTCGCTCTTCCCAATCTCAGAGCTCTCTATCTTCCCAACAGAAGGAAGCCAGCGATGGCTCAAAAGCATTATTTGAGTAATAGCCTTCACTTAAAGATGGTGATTCGTTTGGCCTTTTCCATTACTTACAGCAAATTCAGCTGTAAACTATGTTCTTAACTGAGCTAATGGTCTGAAACCCAATAATGGAACATTACAGACATTAAGACACCTACACAAAATTACAGACCAAAGATTATTAATGTACTGTTCTTATTCTCTTTAACTAGCGATGTCAATCAGTTTGGGCTTAGCTCTCCAAAGTAGGGGGTGTTAAAAAAAAAAAAAAAAGGCAACAACCTGGGAAGAATGTCATCTCTCTACTTGCAAATTTAAAAATCCTGATACTGGTTAAAAGAGAACATCTTGGTCTCTACACAGCTGTGTGGGTACAGGGAGAATGGAGTCTGGAAAAAAGTCAGTGAACACAGTCTTCAAGAACCGCTGTCATCACATCAGCAATGTGGTGGCAGTGGTTAAACCCGAGATGCTTCTTGGTTGTTGTTATCCCACGAACCAGATAGAAGTTCAGCAAGCATTTCTCTGAGTAGTTCATTTGAGTCCTTTACCATTCAAACAGAGACTTAGAAACCAAATTTTAAAAATAAATCTGGAGGAAAGCACGTGTCATATGCCTGAACACTGTCCAGATGTTATGATGAAAGCAGATAACACCCTTTACTCTTCCTGCACACTTAAAGTACTCAAAAGATGCTGTGACAGCCAACTCTATTCTGTGGATTAAGTAGCTTCCCGATATACACATTCTCCAGTGTGGAGAAGGGTTAGGAATGTCTCCTTTTCTCAGTTGCATGGAACAGAAATGGAAATACCCTTCCCTTGTAACAATCACATGAAGTGAAGTATGGTTTTTTATTGGCATCCCTCTAGTCCTTTCTTTGTACTGAAAGGATCTGAAAATAAAGGTTTGTGCAGAAATCTATTGTGCTACTATTATTCCTCTGTTAATTGAAGCATAGTGGGAATAGCTGGAGACGGACAACGTTTCTTAGTGCCTGTAGTTAGCTAGATCTTTTGCAATACTGAAGTGATAAAACAGAAAACTGAAAGCTGCCCTTAAGCGCCTGTTTGATGTTTTCTTTTTCTGGGCCTCCTTTTTGTCAGCTCCTGCTGCTGTTCTGGAATACACAGTTCTCACATCTATTGTCTATGCATTGAGCTTGCCGTCCGTTAAGCTGTCAACAGCCGCTGTTAACAGCTACCTTGAATAATAGTGCTTCCGTTCAAATGCATCCAGAAATCTCATGCAGAGGGTCTAGAAAATTCTTGCCAAGCCTTTAACCTATTTGCTGTATGTTGGTCACTTGACATTTTTAGCTTTCAAATGTAGATGAAATTAATTTCATGAGTGGTACTTTAGATAACTGCAGTCCACAGCGGAATTGAACAGGGCACCTTTTACATAAGCGGAAGGAAGTGAGGAAGCCTCTAACAGCCTTAAGAGGCTGTTAAAGAGCTTCCCTCATTGCCATTATCCTTTTCCCTACTGGGGTGATTATAGAGCACAGACTACCAGTTCCTACTTTCTTCCTGTTTTCCAGCTATAACCCTCCATTTCACAGAGGTATTCTGATGTATGGAGAAGGGGTGACATACCTAGTCCCTGTGTGTGTTTGTGATTATGCACTTTCCTAAAGACCAAGTGCAGCACGGTGATAAGCATTTCTGAAGAGAAGGCGACATCTAGATTTACAGATGCTGATCCTTTTTCAGGCTTGACATTTGAAAAGAACACCCTTATTTTGCATTTGTATGCTCAAACATACTAAACCAACTTATTGGGAGGCTGAGCACTTCTAGCTGTCTGCATCTCCGAAGCCCTGTGCAAACATTAACTAATGAATCCTCAAAGGACATATGTGGGGCTGGGAGAAAAGGTCACTGGTTAATGAAGTGACTTTTCCAAAGCTGTACAGTGAGTCAGTGGGGGAGCTCAGAAGTTTTTTTGGCTTCTGTTTGGAACCCTGTGCTTCATCCCAGTGACTATTAATCCCAGACTAAGTCATGTAGTAAATTAAATCCTCAGGCCCACTGATAAACTCTAGTGATCGATGCCTTCTACTTCCAGAGCCTTGGGAGATGATTTGCTCGTCACATTTTGTGGAACCAAACACGGAAGGAAGCACAGAAATAGCTTGTTTTCTTCTCTAGCTTTGACCTGTGGAAAGATGAGTGCACTGCTGATGTTCCCTTGCATCTTATGATCTGCCAGAGGTTGACTCCAGGTAGTGCCCAGACTCTTAAGCTCTTCTGTGCCTTGCCCAAGCCCTACTTCTTGAGATGAGGAGGAGCCCCGTGCTCATCTGTTCTTCAGGCAGCATGTGTACCTAGTTTGGCTTCCAGAATTTTTTTTTTTTTGGGAAAAGCCGAAGCACAGGCAGGGCTCGGGAGGATTGAAGCATTGCTTTGCAGGCAAACACTGATAGGAGTTGGTAGCTGAAGGGTTAGTCAGCCTTCCACTAGGATTTGGCAGAAGTTCCAGTGCCTTGTCTGTAGCAGTGGGACTTCTGCTTAATTTTTCAGGCTCTACCAGTGTAGCTTTGTGCCTGACTGGGAGTTCTGAAATGATCTTTGTCTCTTCTGGTGTTTTTGCAGCAAGCGGCTCCTCTGTGATGTGGTGATTGTGGCTGAAACTGTGGAGATGGAAGCCCACCGCGTGGTCCTTGCGGCCTGCAGCCCTTATTTCTGTGCGATGTTTACAGGTACTCTTCTCAACACCGGGCGCTGTACTCGGGCTGAAGGGGCCGTTGTGGCTCCAGAGGCTCCCGGCTGTGTCTCTGGCAAGAGCTGCAGCGCAGGCAGCAGGCATGGTGGGCAGGTAAAGGATTTCCTTGGGAGAAGCAGCACGGTTAGGTCTGTAGCATGCTTGGTCATCCTTGGCTAATTCCTTGAGGCACAGTGTATGGATATGGGGTGGTTGTGTATGGGCTTGGGGTGAGTGGGTGGTGTTACACAAGGGTTAGTATGAGGTTTGGCTCACTGCTTTTTGGGTTGGGTTTTTTCCCCCCTTACCGAGACCTTGGGTCATGAAAACACATCGTTAACATCAAGCGCGTGTGCAGTGCCCTAAATGTTCGTGGTGCACATCAAAGAAGTTGCTGGCACGGGAGTTGGAGTTTCAAGGCTCAGCCCTGCCAATGCTCATTTGCAGTCACGGATGTTTAATCTCCCATGGCACTTTCTGCTGCTGCCCAAAATAACACTGTTCTTCTCTCGATCCCAGTGTGTTTTAGCAGCCCTGCCTTTTTGCAGGGCACGTTCCTGCAGTTGGGTATATTTTGGTAATAGCAGATGCAACCTCGGAGTGAAGGGGAGGGTGAAATTCTCACTCTGGTCTTCTGATCCCCCCCTAGCATGGGCCCTTCGGAGGCTGTGCCCAGGTGGGGCAGCAAAAAAAAGCTGTGCCAGTCCCAAAACAACGGAGTGAGCAACTTTTAAGTTGTTCTGGTAAAATCAGTCTGGTCAGGAGCTGTTCAGCTTCCTTTTATTTTCCTTGCCCTCCTTTCCAGGATAGGAACTGACTTAACCAGACCCAAAGAAAATGGTTATATGCTCCAGGGAATAGTTGCTGCTGTCCCTCAGCTTTGACATAAAGGAGGTTGGGGGTTTTTGCCCATGTTTCATGTTCCTTTGCCTGTGGTCTAGGGGTTGTTTCTTCCTTTTAAAAGCCTTGGGATTAACCATGTTTTTTCTTTGCTTTATTGGAAGCAGAAGACACCTTTTCTCAGGAAAAAGCTTGTCATTTGGGAAGCTTTTTCACCCTTCTGTAATGAGACGGGGGAGCCCCAGGTGTAAGCAGATGTCTGACTGTGAGATGAGATTTGAGGTTTGCCGCAGTGGTTTTATCAGTGTGATGAGAGAAGGTGGAGAGCATTTGGTTTTATAGGGCACTGGTGCTGCACTGTGGAAGCAGGTATTGGCTGTGGTGGTGATGAGGCAGAGGAGCAAACGCAGCTCAGGGGCAAATGTTTGCGCGGGGCACCTCAAGGGGAGGACTTGGGAGTGCTTCTGATGCTTGTTCCTGGTGAGAAGCTTAACAAAGAAAAATTATTGGAAAAACCCTCTGGTCCTTAGAGGTCATCTGAGCGGGAAGGTGTGGTGCGGGGTTGCTCATGTTTCCATGCAGGAATTCTCCGGGGCCGTGTAATCCCTCACGCTGCGAGTTAAACAGTAATCAGCTAACCGCAGTCATGTGGCTGGCTCGGCAGCTCCCCTGGGC
>NW_010270694.1:11863-14954 GCF_000690775.1 Eurypyga helias
GGGTGACAGCCGCCATGGCCGCCGGTCCCCTCCCCCTACCATGTCCCTGGGGGCAGTAGGTCAGGTAAAGACCAGTTCTGCCTTCGCTTTCGGTCTAGCTAGTCCCAGATCTCTAAGGTCTGCATCTCCCTCTTGCAAAGATGGAGTGTGTGATCTCCTTCCGGCCATGTGGCAGGTCATTCTCTGGAGGGGAATACTTTAACATCACAGCTTGACCATTAGCTGGTGGTGGTGGTGGCTTGGGGTGTTTTTGCATTGCACATCAGTGATGCAGCCTGATGGTCTGGGGTCAGGAGCGGTGGGTGTTTGCAGGGCTGGGCAGGAGCTGCCTGTGCATGCTGAGTGTCCATGGGAAGAGCCACTTTCTGGGGGCGCATGGAGCTGGAGGGGTCCCCACGGTAATGAGTGTGTAAAGCTGTCAACAGTGGGAACCAAACTAAGACATGCAGCTCATCCACCTTCGCCCAATGCTTGCTTTGCAGGCCCTGTCTCTGTAGGTTGGGCCTGGCTTTGGGCTGATAAATGACCTTATGATGGCCTTGGAGTCTTTCCTAAACCTTCTAGTGTTCTCTGGTTAGGCATTGTTCTTTGAAATAGCCTTGGGAAGTCTGAAAATGAGCAGGCACATCTTCTTTGTATCTTCCACTGCTGAAGGAGAGATGGGACCCAGCGCAGTCCCTTCCCACGCTGGCTTTCTAGAGTATTTTGGATGGTGGCTGCTCCTCGTTGGCACCATTCTGTGGGGATGATTTGGGACAGTAATTTTTATCCACTTAGAAGAGAACACAGTCCTTTTAGAATGGATAAGAAATACATCAGTGATGCTGCTAGAGATACCTGGGGGAACTTGAAGTGCCAAAGGAGGAAGCAGCAGGGCAGAAACCTCCTTTGCAGGCTTCACGTACCACTTCAAAGCGCTCGCCCCGTGTGCGAGAGGCTGTGGTTTTGTTACCCAATGCACGCGTATTCTCCTTCATCGCATCTCTGACCTCGGAAACCACAAAAGCTGTAGCTGTGCGCTGGGAAGTCTCCCTGGAGCACAGTGTGTAGGAGGCAGGGCAAGCTGCTGTGCTGGGTAAACCAGGCACTCTGGCAGTTTAGACTGTAGTTTGCCTTGTGACAAAGCAGGAGAGCTCTGAAAAAAAACTGAGCTGGGGGGAATGGAGAAAGCACTGCTGGGTGTTGAGTGTGATGCATGAGGGAGCTGGCGTCTGCAAGGTCTATGCCCCGAAGAGGAGCTGCTCTGCCTCTTTTACCTGCCTTTGCTCCCTTCTCCCCTGTCCCTGGTCTCCCTGACCACAGCAGCGTGAGGGTGAGGTCTGCGGTGCCTCGTGCGGCAGCCCCTATGAGAGAGATGAGGCCAGTGCTCTGAATTGTTCTGTAATGAAGGTGTCAGTTAAGACGCGAGTTTGGCTTATGAAAGACATCCTTGGAGTTGGCTTGTGTGGGCTTTAAGGTGTGGGGGTTTCTTTCTGAAGGGATGTGGGATGAGCTGCCTTAATTGACCCACAGCAGTGCTTCAGAGGCTGGTTTGCTTTGGGTCAGTGCTTGGAGGAGGGAGCAGCTTGTTGCCTGCTCCTGGGTCTTCACCAACCCCTGCTTGGTTCACTTACAGTGCTGTCAGGGTCTTTCTCGCTCAGCAGTGTTAGGCCCGTCCAGAGCAGCACCCTCTGGCAAGTGGGATGTGCTCGATCCTGGGGCGTGGGATCCCATCCGACCATGGGGCTCAGCACACGAGACTCCCCTTTCTCAGCATTTGCTGGGCTGTAACCAGAGCAGAGGCAGTGGAGGCCATTAATATGCAGGGCTGGCAGCTTGCTGGTGGGTGTGGAAGCCCACACAGCCTTTATTTTTGTTGCCTGTGTCACATGAATGCCAGGGAGACAGATGATGTTATCGGATCGATCCCTCCAAGCTATTTCTGCATCGATCTCCAGGTGCGTGAGGCTGAGCCTCCCCTCTGCCCTGTGGGTCCCGGCAAGCACTGCCAGGCTCCGGCTGCTCCGCTGGCCCCTTGCCGGGCAGCTGGGTTTGACTTACGCTCTTTACAGACACCTCCAGCTCCACGTGGGCTGATGGAGACCGGCCTGTTCTCAAAAGCCCCCCGTCATCTCTGGAGATGTTCTTTTGGGGGAGAGGAAGGGTGTGAAGGTGATGACACTTTGTTAATTAAAAGGTCCTACCTGCTTTGAAGGCGACCCAAATGTGGGTCGTTTATCCCTTTGTACTTGTACATTTCATGGGCTTCTGCAAATAACATTAAATAATTTTAAGAATTGAATTTGGGGCATAAATTATTTCAGCCTATGCTTCCCTTGGGACTTTGTTGGCTCTTCTGATACTTATGGTCTGTCCCCTCTCCTGTTACTTACCTCCTTATTGGCATAAGTGAAGCCTGCAAAGTTCAATTTCCAGGATCCAGATTTCACTCAAGCTTGGACCCCCTTCAGCACCTGATTCTGTGCTGCAGCTTAATCTGCGCGGCCACGTCTTGCCACACGCTCTGCAGAGATGTAGGCTGTAATTACTTCTCACATAGGCTGCAGGAACTATTTTTCTTCTTAATCCCACAGCAGTACTGAGTCACTCGATTTCTTAGCGTAGCGATTATTCATGCCCAGGCTTAAGAAATGGCATTTCTTCATGCTCTCCTTTTGTTTAGTTTTGGTTTTTTCACTTACTGTTTTCTTTTTGCTCGGGAGTTTGTTCATTCTTTTCAGTGTTTCCCTGAGATCCTGGGGATTAAAACCTGGGCTGGGCTATTTTTTAACTTAAGTATTTGGAGAAAGGACAGTTTGGATCCAAAGGCTGCCTTGCCTTGGAGATGTGAAGTTGGGAAGGGGAGAGATAAATACATCTTTCTGCACAGATACTTTGCACAAGGTGTAACTCTGTGGACAGGTTACAGCAGGGTAATTTAGGAGAGAAGCTTGCAGCACACTGGCGGTAGCTGCTGGCATGCATGCTTGTTTCCCTCAGCAGGCTTCAAGTCCTTTTTAAAGAAGGAGGGTAATGCTGCCTTGTTTTGTTGTAGGGTATACCACAAAGCACCCTAACTTAGCTGATGTAATTTACTCATCTGCCCATATAT
>NW_010270695.1:0-1322 GCF_000690775.1 Eurypyga helias
GGCGCACGAAGCAACCCAAGGGATGGCATTGGGCCACCTCCGCAACCAGTCCCCTTTAATACATATAAGTAAAGATAGGATACCAAAATTGGGTAAGAAATTATGGTTTTGGAACAGAAATAACCAGACTCATTCCCTAGCTGCAGCAAATACCCTTTGCCATGGGTGGGTGCGAGCGCCAGCTGGGCAGTGCGGGGCGCTGGGGGGGCTTTCGGAGACAAAATCCTGCCCAAGGCCGGTCAGACACGAGGCTGAATGAAAGGGATGTGGATTATGAGCGTGTAATTTCTATCTATGGATTCAGAATATTAGCAAAATACCTGCTTAGAAAATCACTCACGGGGTTAGTGTTAGTTTGAATAATGACAGAATAAAATACCGACCCCTCCCGGGAAAACCGCCAGGGATTCTGCAGGGCTGGCACTGAGGAAATGGGCTGCGGGAGCGGGAGCAGAGCTGTGACCTCCGACCCTGCAGCAGGGGCAGCCGGGGCTGTAATGGGTGACGAGGACTCAAAGAGCCGGCAAAAGGCCCTCCACCTCCTAAAGCCACGTTCTGAGGAGGGAAACCCTCAACACAGAACAGAAAGGGACATCTCCCAGCAGATGGGAAGCTGGTGGTGATGGGCAATGGGTGGCACAGAACCTACTCCAGAGAATCCTGAAGACCAGTTACTATTCCTGACATTCCCAACCAGGTTTTAACCCAACGGAGCTTTTCGTCTGACAGAGCAAAGGACTGAAGTCACTTCACATCATTAAAAATAATGTTTAGAAACTTCTACATCAGCTTTTTAAAATCAGTTAAATGAAACATCACTGTGCTCCTGGTTTACGCTTCGGCATCTGCTGAGAAATGATTTTCATTTCTCTGCACGATGGCTGCGGCACACAAGGAATTCTCTCCATGGTTTGGGCTTTGTGCTTTGCCAAAACCAAAGGACAATCTTTTCCCTGAGGTGGAGCGAGCCAGCGCCTCCAGCTCCCATGCACAGACCCGAAGGTGTGCGTTTTCATAGGATGAGAGCACTCGGGACGGGAAGGCACCTCAAAGCCCCCCCAGTCCCCCCCCCTGCCATGGGCAGGGACACCTTCCATAGCCCAGGGGGCTCCCAGCCTCATCCAGCCTGGCCTTGGACACTCCCAGGGATGGGGCATCCACAGCTTCCCTGGGAACCTGTCCCAGTGCTCCCACCCTCTGCGGGAAGAATTCCCTCCCGATGTCCCATCTCCATCTCCCTCTTTCCATTTAAACCCATTACCCCTTGTCCTGTCACTCCCTGCCCTTGGGAAAAGTCCCCCCTTCTCCTCGGAGCTGCTCTC
>NW_010270695.1:1389-1713 GCF_000690775.1 Eurypyga helias
TGTGACCCGCAGGGGTGTGGCGCCGCCCCCCCTCCCCAGCCTGTCCAGGTCCCTCTGGATGCCATCCCTTCCCTCCAGCGTGGCACCACACCACACAGCTCGGTGTCACCTTCTAACCTTCCAACTGCTGACACAGGACCCAGGGCATGACAGACATTTTTTCCTCCTCTCCGTGTGGACAAGGAGTCGCCGGCAGCAAAAGCCCATTGTTTGCTTTCCAAGGGTCCAGCAATGCCAGGAATGTCACACATCCAGGTGCAAGGACAGCAGAAGCTGCACCCTTGGCGACAGGGGACTGGCAGGACAGGTCTCACCCCAGCAGAG
>NW_010270696.1:0-305 GCF_000690775.1 Eurypyga helias
GCCGGAGCTGCTCTGCCAGCCGCTTCCCTGCGCGGCGAGAGGCTGCTGGTGCGCGTCCGGACGCAGGGGCTGCCCGGCCTGGTGTCCTGCCTCCGGGCCAGCCCCGAGCATGGCGAAAACGGGACAAGCGTGCACCGCGCTGTGTAGTTCCTCTTCCCGGTGCTTAGTCCCTAAGTCCTACCTCCCTCTTTTCCCAGGGCTGCCTGGTGATGGCGCAGAGCCAGCGAGTGCCTTCTGGTGAAGCTGCCGTGTGGCAAAGGCCGGGCTGCCAAAGATGGGTCAGGGGGAGTTTTCAGGTCCTAACA
>NW_010270696.1:471-2405 GCF_000690775.1 Eurypyga helias
GGCCAGCGAGGGCGATGGCGGCGGAGGGACGGCGCCCTGCAGCGTAGCACGCTCGGGCGTGGAAGCGCGCAGAGGGGTCATCGCTGCCTCGTGTTGCGTTTCTGCAACCGGCAACGATTGCAACGCCTGTCCCAGCAGCTCAGGGCCGGAAGAGCCGGGGGGGATGCAGGTATACCCTCTCCTTGGGGAAAACTCAGCCCTACCTTCCCGTCCTGTTTAACACCCACGGGTACTTGGGAGTGCCGGAGGAACGTGGCTGCTTTCGGTTGCCGTCGGAAGCTCTCGAGCTTTTTCCCTCCAGCGAGCCTGCTGCTAGCGTGTCTTGCATTCATGGCATGGGCTGCCGTGAGGCTGCGGAAAGGTTGCTTGAAAACAGGGAATGGTTGGTGGAGGGGCAGCTCCTCTTAGCCACCTACGGTCCCGCAGATCAAAGGAGCAGGGATGAGAACGCAGGAGAGGCTGCAAAAGCCCCCGGTTGGGAGGAGTTAGATAAACACTCACCAATAACCTGCTGCCGCTAAACCTTGTCCAGAAGGCGCCAGCCCGAGATAAAGGGAGCTATAAAGGGGGAAGCAGCTAGCCGGGCACCAGACCGAACGGCCCCCAGCTCCCGAGAGGTCGTGGCCCAGCTCCCGAGAGGTGCTTTTGGACGGAGTCGGTATGGAGCCTGAGGAGTACAGACGGAGAGGTGAGTGATCCTCTGCTCCTGGAAACAGGTACGGGGATCCTGCTCACAGAGATCACCTGCCAGAGGGCTGGGAGTGCTACCCCAGGTTAGGATGGGCTGCACACTCGTCATCTGCACACATGTCCTTGGGGCTGAGCTGAGGCACACGTGTCCCAGCGTTGAGTTTAAATGAATGGATTTAGAGTCAGTGGGTGAGTTAAATTGTGTTTTGTCTTACGTTTAAAATCCTGCGGAAAGCTGCAGCGCCGTGAGTGGGAATAAGCTTGCGCTGAGGGGTTATGCACGGCCGTCCTTCCCTGGCTGGTGCCATCGGACTTCGGAGATTCTGGAGCTGGGGAGCAAGCTTTGGTCCCAGGGCTGGAGGAGACTGTTTTCGAGGATGCAAAAGGGGGGATGCACGGGGCATTATGAACATTCAGCTCCTGCAGTTTCAGTTGATTTGTAGGCAAGAAAAGCTGTGTATCCTTGCAGTAATCAGGCAAACGGGACTTCTTCAGCGACTGTTTTAAAGGTACATTTGAACAGTTCAGTGACGATGCTGAAATAACCCTGTGAATCCCTCCTGTCCCTGCAAAGCCTGCCCTGGCAGCTGGGTCCCTGCATTATTAGATGGACAGGTAGGGTGTGGGAGGAAGGAGTTCCTGTGGCTAGCCTGGGAGCAGTATTCCAAGCCCTCTCCAGTGCTGGCAACGGATTGCCTGAGACACTAGTCCTGCTGGTTAGCTTTCCTGTGATCCAAGCTCTGAAGGCGGGTTTGCCTCTTCCAGGGAAGGAGATGGTGGATTACATCTGCCAGTACCTGAGCAATGTGAGAGAGAGACGGGTGACTCCTGACGTGCAGCCGGGTTACCTGAGAGCCCAGCTGCCGGATTCTGCCCCAGCGGACCCAGACACCTGGGACAACATCTTTGGAGATATAGAGAAGATCATTATGCCTGGGGTAAGAAATAAAGTGTAATTGTGATGAGAAAAAGCCATTACTGCCTGGGGTGAACACCGATTCCTGGGAATGCAGGGCTTCTGCAGAACCTTAAATCTACATAAGTGAAGCACCAAAATGTAGAGGAAGTCTTGCAGGCATTCTGTTGGCAGGAGGATTCTGGAGGTTAGTTTTGTTCCCAACTGCAGTTTTAGGGGGTAGATGAGTGTATTTTTGAAGTATTTGATACATTAAGAATAACTCATGTTTGCTTAGAGGGAAACAGTCATTTTCTGGCACTGGTGCATTTAGCTTCCCGAGGCCTCT
>NW_010270696.1:2419-30153 GCF_000690775.1 Eurypyga helias
TGCACCATCTTCAGAGCTGCGGAAACTCGGGCGCAGCAAGGTGAAACAAGGTCGTGTACACGTAAGGCTCGTCTCCTGCCCTTTGAATGTAAAGGACTCCCTCCTCTTCCACATAAATCCTGCAGATCCTCCGACGGGACTGCATGTTGCCCAATGAGACGTTTTCTATCAGGAGCTGTTTCAAAACTTTCCTTGTAGATGTTTGCGGGTGCTTGGTGTGACGTAGGAGCAGTGCTCACGTTGAACACGCTTACGCTGCTGCCCCGCGTACAGGCTGCTTCGGGCGTGCAGAGGGGGCTGTATGACTGCAAACTGCTGGATATAGACCAGTTGGAGTGAGTCCAGAGGAGGCCACGAAGATGCTCCAAGGGCTGGAGCCCCTCTGCCATGGGGACAGGCTGAGAGAGTTGGGGATGTTCAGCCTGGAGAAGAGAAGGCTCCGGGGAGACCTTATAGCACCTTCCAGTGCCTGAAGGGGCTACAAGGAAGCTGGGGGGGCCTTTTTACAAGGGTCTGTAGTGACAGGACAAGGGGTAACGGGTTTAAATTGAAAGTGGGGAGGTTTAGATTAGATATCAGGAAGAAGTTCTTCCCGGAGAGGGTGGGGAGGCACTGGGACAGGTTGCCCAGAGAAGCTGTGGATGCCCCATCCCTGGAAGTGTCCAAGGCCAGGCTGGATGAGGCTTGGAGCAACCTGGTCTAGTGGAAGGTGTCCCTGCCCATGGCAGGGGGGTTGGAACTGGATGGGCTTTAAGGTCCCTTCCAACCCAAACCAGTCTGTGATTCTCTGAAACTGCTGTGGGCAGCTAAAGGCGAGCTGTTGCTTGAGAAAATGAGTGACTCTGTTGCAAGGATTCCCCTTCTCAAGATAAATACTTCGATAAACGCTCCTGTGTTGGGCGATGTGCAGGAGAGCCTTCTTTCCTGTCCAGAATCTTTGCCTGCCTGTTTATTTCAGATAATGCTTTTGCTACGACTTGGAATTTATCTCGTAACGACACGGTGTTATCGTTTGCTGGTGCTGCGCTCCTGGTGATGCTATCTCCGCAGCTTTCTGCTGGCAGATCTGTAATGGCACATGCCGTGCCGCTGTGAGCCCTTCCCATCACTTCAAACAGATGCTAATCGCTACGTCTCGTGCAGAATTTTCTGACCTGGTCAGACTTAACTTCTCGATAATTTTGTTCTAGGTGGTCCATTGGCAGAGCCCGCACATGCACGCCTACTTCCCAGCTCTCACTTCCTGGCCCTCGCTCCTTGGAGATATGTTGGCTGATGCAATTAACTGCTTGGGATTCACATGGGTAAATTTTTTTTTTGGTTGTTATTTTTGATATTCCTCTCCCGTGTGTATTAGGCAGGGTGGGTCATGGTCATGTGTGCTCTGTGAGTCGGTATAATTAGGTATTTTAAGCAATTGTACGTCGCTTGCATTGATGAAAAATGTTACTTGAAAAAAAAAAAGAATCTAGAAGAGCAAACATTAGGTAGCAGCGAGAGGTGAGCGAAGAAAATACACCACTGGAAATACCTGTTTTCTACTTCTGTGCGTATCACACCGTGAGCATCTCGTCTCAGTGCCAAGAGCGCTGCACAGGCACCGCGGGCAGTCGAGCAGCCCCCGTCCCTGACTGCAGGCTAGGCTGGGCTCCCTTCCAGCTCGGCTCCTTTCAGACAACACACCCCCTCTTTCTCGTCTTGGGAAAGGGATTGTTGCTGGGCTGCCCCAGAATACGGGAGCATTTTGTATCCTCCTGCAGCAGCTGCGCAGGGCTACTTGGACATGAGCCTGCAGGCCTGGGTAGCGTTCTGCAGCCAGTGTTTCGCCCAGGGGGAACCGCCCAGGCCGTTCGGTGTACGTCTCGGTGTAAAGCCGAGGTGTCTCGGAAAGCCGTCAAAACTCAGAAACCTACAGGAGATCGATGGTTACGGTCTCCGTGTCGCTGTGTCCAATCAGCTCATTGCATACACAGAAATATCATTTCCGGCGGTGTAGGAAAGCCGTCGAAACTCAGAAACCTACAGGAGATTGATGGTTACGGTCTCCATGTCGCTGTGTCCGATCAGCTCGTTGCATACACAGAAATATCATTTCCGTGCCCTCAGTCTAGCTGGGGTAGAGTTAGGTTTGCAGCGCAAACCAATTCTTCCGGAAGCGGATGCTGCAGCACGGCGTTCGTCCCTCTTCTGCCGCTCGTCAGAACGCCTCCCTCCGCTCTCGAAGGGCCTCGCTCTTGGGGGACCGAGAGCGGGTACTTGTGTGGGGATCTGCACTTCCCTTCGGTCTCAGACGGCTCATCCTGATCTTAGTGACTCTCAAATCACGGATAGTTCAGAAGCCCAGCGCAGAGGTGATGCAGGTAACCTGCGTTGCCGGGAGCCTGCTGCGAGTCTCGGCATTGCTATTCCAGGAGAGCGACTGGGAATGAGCAGGGTACTCGGAGCTCGCCCTCAGCTGCAGCCCTTACCTCGAGGGCTCACCAACGGACCTCGTTTTTACTGCGATAACCGGCGTTCTGGCGGGCGTGGGCCATAGTATGGCGCGGGGAGCCGCTCACATTCCCGGCGCTACAAAGCCTGTCAGCTGCCCGTGGTGCAGCTCGGGGAGATTACTCCCAGTGCAATTAAAAAGTGTAAATAGCTGTTAATGAGAACGTGGTGTGGGGTTTTCTCTACGGGTTACGCTCCTGTTGGGTTTGCAGGGAGATTGTAGCTTGAGTCTCCTCTTACGATTTTTCCAGGCCTCCAGCCCAGCCTGTACGGAACTGGAAATGAACGTGATGGATTGGTTGGCTAAAATGCTGGGCCTTCCCGAAAAATTCCTGCACCACCATCCCGACAGCGTGGGCGGAGGAGTGTTACAGGTAGGGGAGGTCAGAGATGAACGTTTTGTTTTCACTCCAGTGAATTCCCCTCTGGGTGTTCTGGAATTAGGGAAGGAACCCTTGTCACTGTCCTGCCAGCATCCTTAGCCACACAAGACTGATTTTTCCTTTTTCTCACGTTTACTTTGTGCCTCAGAGGTGCGAGACAAAGGCCTGAACTTTTACCTCCTTTCATAAGGCCTCAGCAAGTGTCCCCCGGACTCAGTGCTGAGGCTCTGTGCTGTTATAAGGTGCTTTGCTCGGGTTTGTAAGTTTTAGGGGGGATATTACGTTTTAGCTGTAGAAGAACGAAAGGAAAATATGATTTATTTACTCCCCTCAGCTCAGTCCCGCGTGTTAAAAATACACAGCGGTTCCAGGGCTTTGGTTGGAGAGAGCTGCTCATCAGCTGGTGACTTCCCACTGCGTCCCGGGGACGCGGCAGCGGAAGCGAAAGGGGGGACGGGCAGCTGAGCACCCCCCCGGCTCCAGTAAATCCCTGCCAAAACAGCAAGGGAGTAGGCAGTCAAGGAGCAATGTCTTTGCAGAGCACGGTGAGCGAGTCAACCCTGGTTGCGCTGCTGGCAGCAAGGAAGAACAAAATTCTGGAGATGAAGCTGTCTGAGCCAGACGCTGATGAGTCCTCACTCAACTCTCGCCTCATTGCTTACGCCTCTGATCAAGTAGGTTCTCCTGGTTACAGAGAAAACACGCTTGCTTGGGCTGGCTCGCCCAGGCCGTGCCATGTGTACCCCCGTTTCGGTACCCAGGGAAAAACCCGAAGGCGAGTGCCTCGCAGGCACGAAGGAGCTTTTGTGCAGGTGGGGAAACGACATCGGTGTGAGACGAGGCTCTGTAGGGTCCCGGCAGTCCGCAAGAGGCCGTTTCACATGACTCACTTCTGCCCTTCCTCTTTTCACAGAGCCTTACTCCCGTAACCGGGTGCTGATCTCATGCTGCTTCAGCTCTGCTCCTTCGCAGCCTCCTTCCCCTCGGAGACAGGCAGGCCGGGGCGGTACCTCGGCGCTGCTCCCGGCTGCGGCCCCCGCTCTAGGCCGCTGTGCTGCTTCTTGGCGGGAGCACCTGCACAGCACTGCAAACAGGCTAACCCCTTCTGTCCTGGGGCTCCCGGGCCGGACAGTCGTACCCTCCTGCGGAAGCTGCAGCGGGAGAGACACTCGTGCTCTCCTGGTAGAACTAAAAGGGCTTTTTCTTGTGAGGAGCTTTGCTCTACCCCAGCCCAGAAGCAGGCACACTGCAGGGGGGGTTATCTTATCATAGAATCATAGAATCACAGACTGGTTTGGGTTGGAAGGGACCTTAAAGATCATCCCGTTCCAACCCCCCTGCCATGGGCAGGGACACCTTCCACTAGACCAGGTTGCTCCAAGCCTCATCCAGCCTGGCCTTGGACACTTCCAGGGATGGGGCATCCACAACTTCTCTGGGCAACCTGTCCCACTGCCTCCCCACCCTCTCCGGGAAGAATTCCTTCCTGATATCCAATCTAAACCTCCCCACTTTCAATTTAAACCCGTTACCCCTTGTCCTGTCACTACAGACCCTTGTAAAAAGTCCCCCCCAGCTTCCTTGTAGCCCCTTCAGGCACTGGAAGGTGCTATAAGGTCTCCCCGGAGCCTTCTCTTCTCCAGGCTGAACAAGCCCAACTCTCCCAGCCTTTCGTCATAGGAGAGGGGCTCCAGCCCTTGGAGCATCTTTGTGGCCTCCTCTGGACTCGCTCCAAGTGGTCAATATCCTTCTGATGTTGAGGGCTCCACAGCTGGACGCAGCACTCCAGGTGGGGTCTCACCAGAGCAGAGTACAGGGGCAGAATCCCCTCCCTCGACCTGCTGGCCACACTTCTGGCGGGGAGGAGGGAATAAACCGAGCTTGATCTGATCTCTAGATCCGAGTTTTGACAGATGGCCCTCCAAACACAAGGTGAGGATGCCTGTTACTACACTGTGGAAACCAGTACCCAAGTAAACGGAGCATGTGCATTCCCTGGAATCGCAGCCTATTATTTCTTTGAGTTGCTCCCGAGGAAGAAACTTTCAGACTTGTATGAGTGTGGATCACGATAAGGCTCTTGTCTCTGCTTTTCTTGCAGCCACTGTCTTTTACAAGGCCATCCATGGCTTAGGACAGCTCTTCAGCCTCACCGCTTGCCTTCTTACCGTTCTTCTTTTGTTCAAGGCGCACTCCTCCGTGGAAAAGGCTGGCTTGATTTCTCTTGTGAAGACCAAGTTCCTGCCGGTGGATGAGAACTTCTCCCTCCGAGGTGAAACGCTGAAGAAAGCCATTGCAGAAGACCGGGAGAACGGCCTCGTGCCAGTCTTTGTATGTTCAGGGGGGGTTTGACACGCTGTTGTATTCTTACCGCCCACACAGAATTACGATGGAACATTTCTCATCGTCTTAAAGCACGTGAGCTGAAGGTTAAAACACGTACAAGAATTCCCGTTTCGTTGAACAAAACCATTCAGCGTCATTTTGACGGCGTATGATAACCTGCCCGCTTTTAAAGTGCTGCCCCACTCACTAAAAAATTGCCGTCCTAACAGGTCTGTTTTCTTCCAGGTTTGTGCAACTTTGGGTACCACCGGGGTCTGCGCTTTTGACAATCTCGCAGAACTGGGTCCGATTTGTAAGTGTCTCTTTTTTTTCCCTCCTGATTTTAAACAATTACAGCACAGACAGATGGAATGAGACGTCTTCACGCCAAACCCGAGGAGAGGAGGGACACTAAGGGGCTGAGTTTTTCAGATGTGCCTCAGGGGCCGGTGGACCGAGGCAAGGCTTGGCGGTGATTTCTGCAAGGTTTCGGTCAGGGTGCTAACACGCTTTCGTTCAAGACGGCAGCGATTTGCCAGCTGAAGATTCCTCCCCGTGGTTACTCAGGGCATGCAGACTAGGGAACAGTGACTTCTTACAGGGTCCTGTTTTGGGAGTTTGGATCCACAGCTTTAGAACAAAACCAGCTTGGCAGTTGTTTCGCCTGGCTTGCTGGTTCGCTGTCCGCCTCCTGCAAAACCACCCCCCGGGGGCCCAAAGAGGAGAGCTTGAGGGTGTCCTTTGCTTCCTTGCGTCCCGTGGGTGACAGCACAATTCCAACAGGTGATGCTGAGGGACTCTGGCTTCATATTGACGCGGCATATGCAGGAACAGCGTTTGTGTGTCCCGAATTTCGACCATTCTTGGATGGAATTGAATATGCAGATTCCTTCACTTTTAACCCTTCTAAGTGGATGATGGTTCATTTTGACTGCACGGGATTTTGGTGAGTAAAGGCAAAACGCAACCACCGCCAAAAGGATAACGTGCAAATTGCAAAGTCTTTCTCTGCACTGGTTTTTGCTAAACGCAGTTCGTTCTGCAATCGCCAGGGTTAAAGAGAAATACAAGTTACATCAAACCTTCAGTGTTAACCCCGTCTACCTCCGACATCCCAATTCAGGAGCTGCTGTTGATTTCATGGTAAGCTGATGTTTTCAATTGCCTATGAAACGTTCAGACAGGCTGTGAAATTCCCCACAGGCTGGAGGGTGCTTGTCTTAGAGCTGGCCTGATTATATAAAAGCATAAACCCCGTTACACTGAGATCTTAACGCAGATTAAAGAGTAAAACTGTGAAGTGAGCCCTAGTTGGGAAAATGAATTATAAAGTTGCCTCCAGGCGTAGAGATTGAAGTACTCAAAGGGTTTTACACAGATAGGGATCCAGCTCTGCCATCTTAGTTAGAAGGGTCATTTCCCTGCATCGTATTGCTGAAGTAATTCCTACCAGTGGCGTTTTGGCTGGTTTTCTTGTCTCTCTGTCATGCAATAAAAAAGAGAAGTAAGCAACAGAAACACCGTGCTCAGAAACAGCAGTGGGAGGGATGATGTTTCCTTCAGATGAAGGTATTCATAGGGAGAGCTAAGAGGCATTTCTCTTCAGATCCATCTTACAGCAGATTTCACTCCAGTAAAACAAAAGAATATTCACTGCCAATTGTTTCTCCCATGATCTCACCCCATTCCTGAAAAGATAATTGTTTCCTTGAAATCAATAGCGTTTTTCACTAGAGTGAGTGGAGAGGGGCGGGAAAGAATGGAGCCCCTCTCCTGTGATGAAAGGCTGGGAGAGTTGGGGGTGTTCAGCCTGGAGAAGAGAAGGCTCCGGGGAGACCTTATAGCACCTTCCAGTACCTGAAGGGGCTACAAGGAAGCTGGGGGGGACTTTTTACAAGGGCCTGTAGTGACAGGACAAGGGGTAACGGGTTTAAATTGAAAGTGGGGAGGTTTGGATTGGATATCAGGAAGAAGTTCTTCCCGGAGAGGGTGGTGAGGCACTGGGACAGGTTGCCCTGGAAGCTGTGGATGCCCCATCCCTGGAAGTGTCCAAGGCCCGGCTGGATGAGGCTTGGAGCAACCTGGTCTAGTGGAAGGTGTCCCTGCCCATGGCAGGGGGGTTGGAACTAGATGATCTTTAAGGTCCCTTCCAACCCAAACCAGTCTGTGATTCTGTGAATAGGTCCCTGTGCCCCTCATGTGGTTAAATAGGCCCCTGCACGGACCTGTGTCGCGCCCTAGAAGTGTTGGTTTCCGTGTTTGTCGCTCTGTCCCACGCGGTAGGCGTTACGCTGCTGCCCCGGAAGGGCCCACCCCAATGTCAGCCCCCGCTGCTTATGGCTGATTCGGGAAAACCTTCAGGGTTAAATGTGCAAAGGACAGGAACTGAAGTGAGGGCTCAGTCCTGAAGTGTAAATGGACACCTGTTAAATAGGAAACGCTCTTTAAATGCAAAAAGGTGCAGTTACTACCTGGTAATTGATTAAAAATTATAAACCTATCTATGCCGTAGATTAAGGGGCATAGCCAAAATCTTATTTTGGCCAATATATGGAGATAGTTTTCTTTGCTGGCTGCTTCCTAGGCTTGGCAGGTTTTCAGCAGCACGGCACTGCAGAGGTTTCTGCCCTGTGTCCGAAGGCAGCGGCGTGAGGGGACGCTCCTTTCTGCTGCTTTTGCTCTTACTGACACGCTGTCCTGTTTTCACAGCACTGGCAAATTCCACTGAGCCGTCGATTCCGTTCTTTGAAGCTGTGGTTTGTGATTCGTTCATTTGGGGTGAAAAAGCTTCAAGCCCACGTCCGACAGGTACGTGAACTCAGAGTGCAAGCAAAGGGGCGCTGGGTTCGTCCGCGGGTAGCCGAGGGGAGGGAACTCAGCGGTGCCAGGCTGAGAAACAGATCCTCTCGCGGCAGGGCTGGCGTGTAACCCGTCAGCGGGCTGTGGAAAGGGCTGCGGAGGCAGATCGTTTCCTGTGCCCTTCTGGGAAGCAGCAGGCAGCGGAGGTGACGAAGTACGGGCCTGCTGCGCGTGCCTGCGTAGGGGCCTTCTGTGGGGCCAAGCGGCCGGGCTGAAGCCGTTGCTGTGAACGTGTACGGGCTTGGGGCTTGGTGGGGATCAGCGGTTGCTGCTCAAGGGCTCTCATCTGAGAGGGCACGTTCCAGTTTCAGACCTTCTAGAAAATTCCTGTGTATAGTCCAGTTAAGCTTGCTCATTGTCAAGGGTTTGGGCAAATAGAGGCAGAGAAAAATTCTTAGTTTTGCTGTCATTCTTCTGTTTACTACCATTCACACAGTGGAATGATGTGTTTGAGAAAGGAAAAGAACTCTTTTGAACTCAGTGTAAGGGTCTTACAGTCGGTTTGTGACACATCAATACACAACTACATTTTTTTTCCTTCATTTTAGGGCACTGAAACAGCCAAATTCTTTGAATCCTTGGTTAAAAGCGATCCACTGTTTGAAATTCCTGCCAAGAGACACCTTGGCCTGGTTGTATTTCGTCTAAAGGTAAAGGATGTGCATGTCTCCTTGGGATGAACTGACCACAGCTGATCCCTACCCAGGCAATACGGACCGTGAATAAACTTCCGTGGAAGAATTTGTAATGCTGGAATTCTTACAGAGCCATCTGGATGTCACTGGAAATTCTAACGCTGGTTTTTCTGTCTTATTGCTGTTGGAAACAGGGTCCCAACTGGCTGACAGAAAAGCTGCTGAGAGAACTGAGCAGTTCTGGCAGGCTCTTCCTAATTCCGGCAACGATTCGCGACAAGTTCATCATTCGCTTTACCGTAACGTCCCAGTTCACGACCAGGGAGGACGTTCTGCAGGACTGGAACATCATTCAACGCACCGCAGCCCGGATCGTGAGCCACAGTTACGGGCCGCGCTGCATCAGTGCTGGCGACGGGGCAAGAATCCCTCGTGGGATAGTTCAGCCTAGTTCCGAGGCCATTGGTAATGCTTCTCAGCTTTATCTCGATGGAGGAAAATACAAATCACCTGCCAGAAAAATAGTATCTCAGCCTAAGAAGTCGGCAGTGAGCCCCGGTACGTGCGCGATGAGCCAACAGGTGAAAGGCCAAGGGGATCCTCTAGATGACTGTTTCCCAGAAGATGTCCAAGATGTTACCAAACATAAGTTAACCTCTTTTTTATTCAGTTATTTATCTGTTCAAGGCAAGAAGAAGGCAGCCCGTTCCCTCAGCTGCAACAGCGTGCCGATGTCTGGGAGTCTGGAGCAAGGTAACCCCACAGCAGCCGCCGCTGACAAGGAGGAGTCTCACGCCAGCGCCAGAATTCTTTCCAGGCTGCCTGAAGAGGTGATGATGTTCAAAAAAAGTGCCTTCAAAAAACTCATTAAGTTCTACAGCGTCCCGAGCTTTCCGGAGTGTAGTATTCAGTGTGGCCTTCAGCTGCCTTGCTGTCCTCTGCAGGCCATCGTTTAACCCCTGAGAGGCTGGTCCGTCAGAGCTCTCCCGTTAGCAAGAGAACCAAAGTTTGCTTACCCCTATGCAATACTGCATGTTACTTTGTCTGGTATGTCAGCAGTGGCAATGGCCACGGAGAAAATTCCTGCGCTTTTACTGGTGGAAACCTCGTGTATTTATAGTTTCAAGTGTTAAATAAATCTCGCAGTCTGTAACATTTTGCACCACTGGGTTTTGAATACCTTAAACTCTGCAGATCGCTTTGAGGATCCGTGCGTGCAAACAACGCCGACATTGGTTCTATTCCTGCCAAAAGGAGGATGGAACCTCTCAGATTTTGCTGTATGAGGGCACTTTTAAAGCTGGGCGGGTTTAACCAGACAGCAGCCCGGTCGCTGCAGCTGGGCTCTCAGTCACAGCGCGCGGGAGGCTTTACGCAGCCACCTTGCAAGAGCGGCTGCTCTGCTCAGCACTTCCTCAGCATTACCTAAGGTCTGTACATCGGAAGTGCATGAGGAAAGAGGGTAGGAATGATGCTTCACCCTTTCTCCTATCGGAAGAACTAAGGGGCATTACAGAAGAAATGGGCTCACTGCAGCAAACAAACTTACTGCTGCAAGAGGTCGATGCTTTACATGTTTTTCAAGAATAATTTAAAAAATTGGGGGGAGAAAAATCTATTGAGAGCAGCTTTAAACTGAGAGAAACAAGTGTGAGTTGGGAAGCGTGATGGCTGCTCGGAGGTTATGCTGGGAAAGCACTGCTAGATGCTTGCTGCCACCTTTCTAGTGGTTTCCAGGCCCCAACAGTCTCCCCGCCTTGAAGGCTGCGTGCTCGGCCGGATGGATCTTCAGTCTGACCCAGTACAACCATTCTCAGGTTGTGAACGGTAAGCCTGGTTAATCAGCACAATTCCCATACCTGTACAGAAGCTCACCCGAACTCGGGGCTGTATCGCGGCAGGTGTTGAACGGTCAAATTGCCCTGCTAGCCCTTTCGAGTAAGAACGCATCTATGGGATTCCATTCCAGTTGTTTGCCTGTTTTTAAACGCCAGCGAAACCTAAGCCGCACTCAGTGGCCTGGCACTACTCTGCTTGGACCTGCAGGAAAGTCCATCTCAGTTCTCACAAGCTGTGCTCATTTCCTGTGCGTAGTATTTGGTGCGAGAAAAGTCCGAGGGCAGCTCTGCTGCAGCAGAGCATCTAACGCAGGCTTTTTTGAGTACTTCATCTGAGACAGCTGTAAGCTTCATTAATGGTCTTATTTTAATGAGTTCTGCGCTTTGACTTAGGGATGTAACTTTTACTAACGCAGCGGCCCACCCTTTCCTATGTACATAAACGTGTCTGTGTGAAGAGGTCTGATACTGTGCCCACGGACACGCGCTTCGCTGCACGCTGCTGCCACCCTCAGCACTGACACGCATCCACACGCAGGAGGAAGGTAGGTGAGGTTCCAGGTATGAAAGGAGGAGGAGGCAGGATAGATACAAGTAGAGCTGGAGAAGTTTGGCTTTATTTAAACAATCTCACATTCACGGTTTATTTCAGACACTGATGTTTGCTGACATTAATAAATAGGATTTCCTGGCAAGGTTAGAATAACAGATGCCCTAAAAACTGTGTTATAAAGACAAAGGGGTTTCTACATGCTCACAGTTTCAAGTCATGGTTTTTTACCAAGTTATAAATATCCTGGGTCATTTGTACGTACAGCTTTTCTTTGTCATCCAGGAAATACAGGCGATCCCTGACGACTGCCGGGTTGAAACCCTCCTCCACCAGTTGTACTTTACGGTACTTAAACGTTGCTGTAAGTTCAACGGCACTCTGCAAAACAGAATTACATCTCTGCTTATCAATGTCAGCGTATCACGGTGGGAGTCAGGTTAGACTTCCTAAAGACAAAGGGAATCATATTTACAAAAAATCCATATAGCACAGAATGCCTCACTGACAGAGGTCTAAAGTACCTGCGTTCATCAGGTAATAACGGGACTGTGGAGTACGTGAGCCAGTAATGACTCTGAATGCAGGAACTGCCAGGGCACTTCTGAACGCTACTGAAAGGCTTTCCTTACTGCCCTAGTTCAATAAAACACTAGCTGTCAGCTTCTAGTCAGAGAGAATCAAGGGGTTTAGCCAGAAGATTATTTAATTATGTTCTCGGATCAAAAACCCAGCAGAACTCCTCTCAGAAAAGAAGAGCAAAGAAAGGGCAGTTGGAGAATCACTGCACTTCACACGGGATGGTGAGCCCAACCGCTGCCTTGACTGGTCAACTGCTTTGTTTGTATCACTCAGAAGTTTAAAGATTGATTAAATCATTAGGCGTGCTGGTGTCTCTGTGTTAGGGGTTTGATTCATCTCAGCATATACACAACCTTTCTCAAAGGAGCAATGTTTGCTTTAAATAAATAAGAAGTACAGTGAGAGTGACAGTCTTACAACATTTTCCTAATTCAGGTTAACTTTCACTTTAAGAGTTTGGCTATTTATTTACAGGTAGGATAAAAATCTAAGGCCTCTCTTGCTAAAGACAGCTCTCTTCCAAGCTTTTATTTGTGTGGGGATCTTAATTTTGCACGGAACAGTCTGTGGAGGGAGCTACCCTAAGCTGAACACCGCTGTGTTACTGTGCTGAAGGAATCCAACGGGAAGTGTATTTTCCACCGAGAGATCTCCCCGATTTGCAGGTAGATCATTGAAACGTGCCAGGCGCCCTGTAGCTGCTCCTGCAGCTTGTCTTCTTCAGGCCAAACGGAACCATCTGGGTGCAATTCTGCTTTCACACTGGTCAATGCCCAGAGCAGGCGAGAGAGGAAAGAAGCCTTTTTGGGCATTCCCAGTGTAGCTAGGGAGTCCACAGTCCTCACAGGGAAGAGAGAAAATGCAATTCAGACAGAGAGAAGCTACTCAGGACCACTGGTTTACCTTAATCCTTATGAAACGAGGCCTTGCGTAGTTTGGAAGGTGAGTGTTAACGTGTCTGTAAGCACTCTCTGCGTTAAAGCCACAGTTTTCCTTTAGTCGAATACATGCCATTCCTTCATACCCTGAAGGAATAACAACAGCAAATAACAGTAGTTCGTATCTAAATCTGAACCTCAGGCCATGTCTTTTTTCCCCCCCTCCATCTCCCTCTGCTGGAAGTGAACCCTTCCTTCTAAGCCACTTCTAAGCCAACGTACTAACATCTTTTCCTTTACACATCTAAGAGATTAAGATTTTTTTACGGCTTCAGCATGCCAGGTGCCAAACTCCGGCGAAAGCAGCAAGTGTAGAGATGGCAGACATCCTGAAAACCCTCCTGGAAAATCAGGTCTGTCCTCTGAGGCAAAGTCTGCCTGCAGCAGCGTTTAACTCTGGGGGTTAATTCACCTTCCAGTGAATCACGGTAATTCGCCCGTGCTTGTGCTGACAGGCTCATCCGTGCAGAAAGAGGACAGGAGGGAGTAAGAGCCAGGTTACCATTGTTCATTACCATCCTAATGATTAATGAAGCGCTGCACAAATCCAAGCACTTCAGATTTTTTTACTTGTTTTACATACATAAAGGACTTCCTCCTTTCCCCTTTTTTTGCTGGCTGAGGGATAGAACACCATTTAAACACACACCTTTTGGTGTTCCTTCTGTTTTCCCGGATTACAGGTAATGCAGGAAGAAAGCCGTAATACTACACAGAGTTTTACATTCCAAACACATGAATGCTTTCACAGAACTGCGTACAGGAGGAAGTGCAAACGGAAAGTAGCACCTAATGCTTAAAGTAGAGCACAAGCATATGCTAATTGAAGATTAATTGTTCATTAGTTTCTTTTGAGCCTTGTTTCCGTTTGCCTTTAACACCACGTCCTGGTGGCATCTCACATTCCAGTTTGTTATTCAAAATCTAGAGCGTGGAATTAATGAATTCTCAGGTGATGTACACTGACACCCCCCGCTGCATTACAAAGTACAAATCTTTCTGTGCCATGCAAACCAGAAAACCAAAATACCCAATCCACCCAGTCCTCACACAAATGTCAAATGAGAACTGGTTTGAACAGCATTGTTTTTCCGTAAGGTTGATCTATAATTAGGTATTAACACCGCTTCCATGTGGCTTTACAGGAGCATTGAGAACAAGAGCCTATCTTCCTCATCTCCTGGAGTATAATCTGAGAAATACATAAAGAACATTGTTACCTTTCTTTTGAAATGCCTCCTAGGGCAGCTGTATGTTTATCCCTACCACAAAGCAGCTGAAAACAAGGGTGATTTAAAGAGGGAGGCTTTCATTTTACTAGATGTAGCAGACATACATGAATAATAAAAAGTTTCGTTATTTGAATTCACTGTTCTGATGGAACGTCGTAATCTGAGAAATACATAAAGAACGTTGTTACCTTTCTTTTGAAATGCCTCCTAGGGCAGCTGTATGTTTATCCCTACCACAAAGCAGCTGAAAACAAGGGTGATTTAAAGAGGGAGGCTTTCATTTTACTAGATGTAGCAGACATACATGAATAATAAAAAGTTTCGTTATTTGAATTCACTGTTCTGATGGAACGTCTCGGTTTATGAACAGGCTTGTTATTCTAGCCGCAGAAACATGGCCATGTCTCGTCTCATGGTTAAGGGGAGAAAATAGTGAATGGATCATGATTTAGCAGAATGTCTCACGCGTTGAATGGTGGAAGGAAGTGGTGAATGGAGGAAGAGGGGCGTCTCTAACACGCCTTCAGTTCCAAAAACCTAACGTGTCACCGCTGTGACCCACGTTGTGACATACCGAACACTGGAAACCTTTATGGAAAAGTGTGAGCTTCATTAATTTTAAATATCTGTTACACCTGTTAATACATCTGTTAACGTAGTTAACTGCTGCTCTGGAATTCCTCCTCCTCCTTACTTCACTCTAAGGGCATGCAACCTATTATGCCCTCTAGCCCAAACCACGTGCGCAACGCAGTCCTCGGGATTTCAACCAAACCTAACCCTGTTTGTTTGATTTCAGATCCCCGCGGGACACGCCAAGAATGGGTTCCCTTCTGATTGTCCGCCACAGCCCGAACGCAGTGAGGGAGTTCCCACGGATCTTGGGTGAGAAACATGGGCAGGAAGGTACCTCCAAAACACAGGACACAGGGAAGTAGAGTAAAGAGTTAGAACTTCTGGCATTCCTTCAGACTGTTAAAGGAGAAAAATAGAGGGAAGCAATTTCTTAAGTGACATTCCAGAAACTCAGGTCTATTTTGTTTGTCCCACTCTGCAGTCATGGCAGAGCTATGTAAAAGGTATGACATGTATCCAAGATGCTGAATCTTAAATGTTCTCCCGTTCCCCTGTTAGTATTCTTGTCACGCTACGTTAATATAAACTTTGGCCGTGTCTTTTTACCTAATTAATATTGCATCCATTTAAATGGTGGAACGTGGCAAACGTAGTTTATGAAGAATAAGCCCAAGTAGGGCGACCTATACTCTGCAGCTCAGTGTGCTGATGTTCTGTTAATGTATTAAGAAATTCTCTTGAAACACTTCAGGTGTTTCACTCGTACCTGGAACAGACACTCCATATACAATAACTTCTTGAACGCAGTCAATCAGTCCTAAAACCTCTGCAACTTCCATTGTGGAAACGTTTTCCCCTTTCCACCTGAAAAATAAGCAGCCAAGAGTCATGATTTCTAATTGTATTACAGGTAGCGATCTCCGGTGTTTCAGTGTCTCGCTGTGCGAGGGGCTGAGCGCTGAGCTGGAGATCAGAAAGCACTTTTGCACTACAGCAAGGAGCTTGTTCTCAGAAGTAGAGGAAAACATGCTGCAAAATGCAACAACACATTCCAGATTATTCAAATCTCAGAATAATCTAACACACTTAGTTTAATCATTCTTAAAAGGGCTCTAAACAAAGAAAAGCCCCAAATATCACTTACCTTAGATTCTATCCTAGGCTCTGTGCTTTCTGAGTTTTAAAAGTCTAGTTCATGTGAAACCACAATGGTTTTGTTCTGTGAACGTGACTGGTTTCTGACCGTCCCAAACAGCATTCATTCATCCCCCTAAACCCAACCTCGTGCAGGCTGGGTGTGTAACCAAACACAACGGATAAAGTACAACAGTGGAGGTGACCTGGAGGCCTCCCTCTTTCTGGCTGAAGCCAGACAAACTCCTCTCCACCAGGTTATAGCACATCTGAATTCAAACCTGAGAATGAGTCAGTTGTCTTGTGACAAGCATTCAAATAAACAAACTGACCGGAATGTGTCTCCAGTTCGATCATGGAAATAAATGAAGTTATCCTTGTCAGTCACTAAAAGGTCACCGCTATTAAAGTATAAATCCCCTTTTTGGAAGACATCTCGTAATTGCTTCTTCTCCGTTTGCCGTTTGGCTCCTGCATAGCCGCTAAAGGGTGCGTACCGGGTGATTTTGCAGATCAGTAGTCCAGGTTCACCTATGAAGAGGAAAAACATTTCCTTAAAAAGCAGAGTGTAATTTGCAAAAAAAAAGTACCTAATTTTCATTCCATTGGTGAAGTTTGCAGATGTTACAGAATTGAGAGTTTTGTCATAATCACCGTCTTTTAAAATCAGTGGAGGTACCGACTGAGTTTCACCTTGTCCTCTCAACTCACTAGACCTCAAAGATGCCAGTAGACAATACATTTTGTTACCTGCTTATGTTAATGCAGCAGAACAGAATCACAGACT
This sequence comes from Eurypyga helias, assembly GCF_000690775.1. Classification (NCBI taxonomy): domain Eukaryota; kingdom Metazoa; phylum Chordata; class Aves; order Eurypygiformes; family Eurypygidae; genus Eurypyga; species Eurypyga helias. The sequence continues at coordinate 18,749 of NW_010270696.1, forward strand.
GGTTTGGAAGGGACCTTAAAGACCATCCAGTTCCAACCCCCTGCCATGGGCAGGGACACCTTCCACTAGACCAGGTTGCTCCAAGCCTCATCCAGCCTGGCCTTGGACACTTCCAGGGACGGGGCATCCAACAAGTAGATCAGTTGCTCTTTCCTTATCCACCAACACCATAACCCCGTTGTAGAAGGCCACCAAATCTGTCAGGCACAATTTGCCCTTGTTGAAGCCATGTTGGCTGTCACCAATGATCTTATTTTCCACGTGCCTTAGCATAGTTTCCAGGAGGATCTGCCCCATGACCTTCCAGGCACAGAGGTGAGACTGGCCTGTAGCAACCCAGGTCTTCCTTTTTTCCCTTTTAAAAATGGGGGTCATGTTTCCCCTTTTCCAGTTAGTGGGAATGTCACCCCACTGCCACAATTTCTCAAATATGATGGGTGGAGGTTTAGCAACTTCATCCACCAGTTCCCTCAGGACCTGTGGATGCACCTCATCAGGTCCCATGGACTTGTGCATCTTCAGGTTCCTTAGATGGTCTCCAACCTGATCTTCTCCTACAGCGTCCCTGACCTCTCGGACAATTTCTCTGTATTCCTCCCAGGCTCCCTGTTTCTACTTCCACCCTCTGTAGGCTTCCTTTTTGTGTTTGAGTTTGTCCAGGAGGTCCTTGTTCATCCCTGCAGGCCTCCTGGTGTTTTTGCCTGACTTCCTCCTTGTTGGGATGCATGGCTCCTGGGCTTGAAGGAGGTGATCCTTGAATAGAGTTTCTCTCTCACAGTGCAGGTATCTTCCACGTCTCTGCAGTTCAAGAACTTAAAAATTGGGCACATTTATGCAAATGTGGGATGTATGTGTGCGCATCGCTCCTCATCCCAAGTCAAAAGACTGCATGGGGAGAGTTGGCACAGGAAAGTAGGCTTGCGGGGAGAGGCTCTTTACTTAAAGGGTATGTGTATTCCTCAGCAGAGAGAATTCAACACAGTTGGTAACGTGTCCTGCACTTCCCTTGTGCACAGAGGTGGTGAGCATCGCTACCCTCACTCACCGTGATTAATGACCACACATGTAACAACGCAACAAAATTGGAAAGTACCACAAGTATCTGGTTTAAACACAGGTTTGCCCGTGCCAAGACATAAACCCCTGCTGGGAAAATCGACGTATGCAGGTGCTGCATTCCCCACTGCACTTCACCCGCCTGTTAAGTTGTGTTACAACAGTATGTGATTGGTTACATATTTTCTAACTTGTATTTAAAAACCTGTCTCACCCAATGGCAATTCTTAGCATCTTTCCAGAGAGAAGTGATGCAAAGAGACATTATTTTAAGAAGCAAATACCTTTCTGAAATTTTTTAAAGAAGTTTTTACCTTTGGGAACTCTTATGCAGTATCCATTTTCATCACGGACTGGTTCATCTTTCTCTACGTCATATTTAATCAGTTCATAGCGTAAGATTTTCTAGTGAAAATTTGCAAAATGTATACACACATGAATATTCAGCCTTTGAAAAATATTGTCAGAATTATACTACACAGGTTTCTATTTAACAGGAGCCAAATTCATCACATTTCAACGAATGTGCTAAGTCTAAATGTCCTTTTGCCTAAGCTAGAGAGAGGCATCTGTGATATCTACCATGGGCAGCCATAGACTGTACCTGGGGAGAATCTTCTCTCTGGACAAATTAATGGCTGGGCCCTGGGTTCTTCCCACCTTGCCGTACGAGTGGCCTGGTATATGGCCTTGGCAGTATACCAAACTTCACCGAGAAGGACAAAATGCCAGGTTTTGTTGTTATTCTTACCTTCTGCAAGCAGTTTACTCTTCCCACTGCACCAATTTTTCCAGTGTAATTAACAAAAGAAATGTTTCCTTCAGTCGATGCATAAAATTCCAATATATTAATATTTCCAAATCTTTGGATGAATTTCCTCCAAACATCAGCCCTTATTCCATTTCCTATGGCAAGTCTGACTTTGTGATCCTGATCATTGTCTCTCTATAAAGAAAAAAAAGTTGTGAATTCACATTTATGCTGAGTGAAAGCTTCTAATTCTGTAAAATCTGCAAGAAACTTGAGTATAAAAGTGAAGCAAAATGTGTGCCAGCATCATTAGTTAAGCTCATGATTTTGATGTGGAAAAGGAAATCACTGAGCAAGTTAGGCTACATATTTAACTGTAGTTCAGCAGTTAACTTGATTTGGATGAAGGCAGGAACAAATAATTCTACGCAGAAAGCCAAGATGAAACTCAGGTACCATGCAAACTGTTCTGATTGCTAGCCTTGTGGTGACTATCTGCAGGAGAGTGTAATTTACCTGGAATTCAGCAAAACATTGGTGTTTGGGTGGAAAGGAAACCCCTTTTGCCATTCTAAGTACAGCGTTGAGCCTGCAAAAACTCTTTTCCACATTTCATATCACTTTTAATAGCGTTATTAGATCTTTCTGTTTACAGTGTCGTGGTGTAGCCCCAGTAAGGACCCCAACCCTATCCCAACTAAAACCAGCGCAGACAGTAAAGTGATAAACGCATAGTGAGGATGGCAGTGCAGTTATGCTTTCTCTTGTTTATACTGAGCCTCAGCAGTAGGAAGTACTGAACTGGGACAGGCCTGTGTAATTCATAAACATATCTAACATGCTAATGAGTAACAACAGCCTGTGAGAAGTTTGGCAAAATACGGAAAGGCTCTTTTATCCCACTTCCCACCTTTGTCTCCAACTGTTTCTTTTATTACATAATTTAATAGCATTTTGAGGATCAAAGAGTCTTTTAAGATATATATTGGCTTTTTAATGTGGAATAAGTTGTTGAAAGAATAAGAATATTCTATCAGCAACAGACTGGAAAGTGTATTTGTGCAGAATAAGTATGTTGGCTCTCTGTCTTGCAGAAAATACAGTGCAGAGGGCAATGCAGATGGTGGTAGGAGGGTAAGATGGGCCCAGACCACTAGAATTGCAAAATGCTCTTTCAAGGAGTGATTCAAGAGGGAAATCTGGCCAGTAAGGCAAGCCTGTATTCGTCTTATAGTGTTCATATTCCCAGAAAAGACAAAAATATGCCACAATAAAATGGCTAAGGTTTTTAAATACTGTAAAACAAACTTTATTTTGGACTTCAGTTATATCACTTCTGAATTATTATTGCTTTTCTGCAGAACAGTCTAGAAATGGATGTTTAAATTTGATCTAAAGAAGAAATACATGAATAGACAGTCCTCTCTGTGATACTGAGAGATCTGCCATGAACATGTTGGCGCAGAACCCAGCTTAAACTAGATCCAAAATCTGCTGGAATTCTGCATAGTTTCTAAAGGGCTTACTGTTCACTTTTTATAAATTCTTTGTTTGTTGTAGATGATGCTCTACAACAGCACACACAATACCTTTGACTCTCATGAGACACTCCAGTTGATTGGGCATTAACACATCTGAGCTTAAACACTTTCGACTGAAGTGATTCACTGGGGACAGGATGCTGCTTGGCTCCATCTTCTGTTGTTTGTAGGTCTGTATTCTCAATCTTTCTTCCACATTTGCTTAGGCACATCAAGAAAATTTGTGATTTAGTCATTAATTAGTCATGGTTAATGAAGTGAGGAATGAAGGACTTAATGATTCACCCTTAAGGTGATTTGTATAATATTTGGACTGTTCATTTGTTCTGAAATGTTATATGTTCCATTTGTTCTGTTAGGTTAGCTGGAAATACAATCAGAAACAAAAATGTGACACCTAGTGAGTTTTTTCCTCCTGTGGCTACGTAAAGGAAAGAATAAAGTCATAGATTCACAGACCAGTTTGGGTTGGAAGGGGCCTTAAAGTCCATCTAGTTCCAACCCCCTGCCATGGGCAGGGACACCTTCCACTAGACCAGGTTGCTCCAAGCCTCATCCAGCGTGGCCTTGAAGACAGCCAGGGATGGGGCATCCACTACTGACAGCATAGATAGAAATGATAGCACAGATAAAAGTTACTAGCACAAGAAGGAAGTTAAATAATGGAATGGCATTATTTAGGACAGATGAGGCCCTGCATCAATGTGGATCGATCTTACACTGTAAGTTTCTCATGGAAAAAACTGTTACTTCTGCAATAACAGGCCAAGCCCTCTTGGCACCACAACAATTAAGTGATAATATCTATTTGGTCAAGTTCTTGGATTCTTAAAATGTTAATCCCATAGTTCTGGGAGACGTGCTCTCAGAACAGCATGCATATGGGCACATGGGAACAGACAGTACACTTATAAACCTGGCTTATGTAGAAGTGTTTTCTCCACTGGAGTTGAATTCTATGTACTGAGTAAACACAAATCTTTGTATTAAATAATGCAAGCTAAGCTATCTGTGTCTATCTTAAAATCTGACCTTTGTAGACAAGCAGCCACCAATCATGAGTAATCTGTTAGACAACCTCAAATACCACTTGAATGTATCATTCAGTGGGCTTCAGGTTCAGCCATTCATGTTCCTTGTCTGTTGTTACAAATCTGTGACTTTTGATTAACAGGTCACTTTAACAGTTACGCTAAAAGTCTCTGCGTGGCTAACGTTACCAAACTCACCCCATTCGGGAACTAATTTATACTTGGCTGGCAACTGTACGTGTCTCTGAGGTAGTGACTGACGTCAGGAAGTTACAACACAGTATGCCCCGTGACTGAGTTATACTTGTGTGTGCAGGCATGCTACCAAGAAACACAACTCCATGTAAAAATGAGTGTATTAGCTCATTCTGAAAGCTTATTTTTCCTAAAAACTATTCTGTATGAAAGGAGGTAACCTATTTTTTTCACTTCTCCCCCATCTTGTTTATACCAGTTGAGTACTGGCTAATTTTAAGTGGAATTTTCCATTAACTGCAGAACTGACGTATTAACTTACCATCACCTTTAATTATATGTTTCCAGTGCCCAGTTTCTTTAACGCAGTTTAAATCTCCCCCACCCACACTTTTTAATGAAGACTACTGGCCTAATCCAGAGACCAAGTCTTCTAATTATTATAAAATTTTATTAACTGCTCATTTTGGGCTAACAACTTGTGAAGAAATAATCTAAAGCATAGTAGGATCTTCCTTAGATAACTAATTCCTGAGGGATTCTACTGATTCTCAGTGAAATTATTTCACATCTCTCTAACTGACATCAGAATGGAATCTCTGTGTACTTGATGTTTTGCACACAAAGGTAAATTACAAAGAAACTGCGGCCCTGCTTCTCTGTTCTGGCTTACAGTTCTCCAGCGGCGCTAGGGAGACTGACTGACACCACCCTTGCTCATGCAAATTCTAATTGCTGTTCATTAGGCAAAATGTGAAAGTCATTTTGTGCAAACATGTTTTTGAAATTAAGGAGGAACAAATGTGATTGCAGGGATCTCAGTGGGAAAGTGGCCATGGATAGGTACCCTGTGAAGAGTGTGCATAGTGTCTCCTCAGTGGGGGTGCTCTTGGAATAATCACATGAGCGCATTTCCCTGGCATCACCTGACTATCTTGGGTTAGGACATCTGAGCTACAAAAGCTGCAAAACTCACATTGCCCAAATACCAAACAGCACAGCTCCACTGGTTCCTAGAGAACTCTCACTTTTGCTTTGTGGCTGCAGTGCTCATATAAGGTAAGTGTTTTCTCTCTCCATTTTAACAGAATGTCAATTGACGGATTGCCATTTTTCCACTATTCAAAAGAATGATTCATTCAAGCCAAAAGCTCCTTTTTTGTTTTCCTTCTTGAAAAACGTTCAGGAGAGTACGCAATGAGATTACAGACCTTGATAGGGAAGGCTTTTGTTGGTTCCCCCTTCCCCTTACGCTTAGGTTTTGAGCATAATATAACCAATATTCCCAGTAATTTAATCAGCCAAAAAAGAGAGGCAGTTAACGCTACCTGCGGCACACTGCATAGATACCGGAGCACTTCCCCGATGTACTGTATCACCGTTACGTTGTATTTCCTGCAGTCATCCCAGAACTGACTTGCTGAAAATCTGGCACGCAAAACCATAGTTGCACCTGTGTAGAAAGAAGAAAAAAGGAATAACAGAAGGAACAATTCTTATTATGTCGTAAGACTGTATAGAATTTCTTAGCACAACACTGTAGAAAACTTGTAGAGTTAGGGTTATATATCCTTTGGAAGTAGTCTTCCTAAAACACCGTGAAATACAATCCATGCTGAATAATTGGTTCTAAAAATAACCTCTATTTCTGTTCATCAAAAAGGCCAAAGCCATTACTGTGTATTATCTGTATTAATTTACCCTAAAACTGTGCCAAGAGCTGTCATGTAGGATAGGATATATCCTGTTTCTCCAGGTGAGGAAATAAAATTTGTTTAAGATCTGTGCAAGTCTTGTCTTGACAGGACAAGGGGTAACGGGTACAAATTGAAATCCGGGAGGTTTAGATTAGATATCAGGAAGAAATTCTTCACGGAGAGGGTGGTGAGGCACTGGAACAGGTTGCCCAGAGATGTTGTGGATGGCCCATCCCTGGAAGTGTCCAAGGCCAGGCTGGATGAGGCTTTGAGCAACCTGGTCTAGTGGAAGGTGTCCCTGCCCATGGCAGGGGGGTTGGAACTAGATGATCTTTAAGGTCCCTTCCAACCCAAACCAGTCTGTGATTCTATGATTCTAAATCATAAGAAGATTTATGATTTAAAAACAGTCTCATAAACGAGACTGTCCCTCGGCTTACGGAGTTTCTGGTAAGAGAGACACGTATAACCAAGTATTTTGGCTCAGTCTGGTTAGCTACTAAAGGAAAGGCTTCCTGTACCTGTCACCACATCTGTGCATTAATTCTGCACAGTAACAGGTTCATTCACACTAGGCAAGCGCATGGTACCTTTCATGATACATCCGTGGACTCCAACGAGGAGGGCGGAGCTGTGGTAGAGTGGTAGAGCAGTATACACAATATCTTCCGAGGTAACATTGCCAGCATCAAACAAACCACAGGCGAGCATTATGCGTTCATGGTTAATCACTGCTGCCTTGGGAAGACCTGTTTCAAGTCAAACAAAACGCGTGTAACTTCGCTTGAGCAATAAACGCAGTAAGACCAGTCAGTTTCACAAGGGCTTAAGGAAAGGTTTTCTCATTCACTGATGCAAGTGGTAGTTGCAGAGTTCAGGGACATACGCACCTTGTGTCTACGCAACGCGCTGGAGTTCAGCTTTACTGAGAATATGTCTTTGCACATGTAAGGTTTAGGTGATTACCCTCCATTAAGCACCCAAATTCCCAATACTATGGTGCCTTGGAATAACAAGTACTAACAGAATGAGGAAATGGGATTTGAGGAATATAACACGCTGAGCAAAGGGAATGGAAATGCTAAACCAGTGCTTAATCTCAGATCCCTCCTGGAACTAGATATCTTCTTGCGGCTCTGTATCATCCAGGATGAAACTGAATTCATACTACAAAATCTCTTCTTGGTTTCCCATCAGATACAGTTGAACTGATTACTTGCTGCAACAGATGCTAGAGGACAAAACGGTCATAGTGCCTGCCTAATCTGTAAGAACAGAGATATTAGACCCCTTAACCAGGCTGAAGGACACATGAGTTATTTGCCTTCTGCAGCCCTAATAGGATTCAAATTGGGGAGTTCCTGCCCCAAGAGGCTCAAAGACCGAGCTGGTGTGGAGGCATACCCTGCTCTTCCCAAAGAAGCTGTACCTGAGTGCCTTCAGGTATTATCTTCATCCTCATCACCCAGTTTCTGGTGTGGCTAAGTGCTCTTAATGCCAGAAACCTTTATGCAGGGCAGGTTGCAGCTCCTGTAGCAGCTGCAGTTTTGCACAGTGGCTGTGACTAGCTGTCGTTTGTGCTGCCCTCACTATTTTTGGTATTCTGACACCCAAAAACTTAATAGCCAGCATTTAGAGTTCGTGATTCAAAGATACTGAATACAAGGTGGGTGCCAAGACATGTACCTAGCCCAGCAGTGTCTCCAGGGATAAAAGATAGCAGATGTCTAGTGACCTTACTGGCATAGAATTTGTATGTTTACTTGACGTTTACTCCAGTCCCTCACCTCAGATTCAGTGCTTAAAGCCAGCCTGCATTCTGTGTGCTTTCTGGTTTTAGATACAGGTATCAAATTTTCAGTTTCCTGAGGGGGAATGAACGAGAGGAGGAATAAATGTGAAGTAACAAGTTCTCTTTCCTTACTAAAAAATCACAATGTCGGGAGGAACATGTGGCCTTCCATAAAGTTTTTGTGAATTTACATTACCTGTAGTGCCAGAAGTATAAATATACATGGCAGGAGTTTCAAAGGTTATATGTGATCTCCAAGACAACGGCGTAGGCTCATCTGAAGCCGCATCTACTTTATCAAGAAAGCTCTCAACTCCTTCTGTAGCAGATGTCTTGCTTAAATAATAAACTTTAACATTTTCTTTCTTCAAAAGTGGCAGTATTTCTTCAACTGCTTCCTGCAATTCTTAAAGAGGAGAGAAAGAAGTATTTTAAGGAAATTCTGTATTATTCTCTCAACTATACTATCAGTGCATTAACTCTGGCCCAGCAGCTTTCATGTTTAGCTGCTGTTGGATGCAGAATCCAGCAAAAAGGACTGAAGAGGAACAGCGTCTCCCCGCAGAACTGGCAGTGGTTTGAACAGATCTGATTTTCTGCAGCAGGAACAGAACGGCCAAGGAGCAATCCAAGCACACTGCCCCTTGCCGGCAGACCCTGCGGGACTCCGAGGGAGCATACACCTGGCATCACCAGCTCCACGTTGCTACCTTCCCTTCTCCACCCTGGGGAAACACTTCACCTAGCACGTGCCCACACAAAGTTAGATGCTGCTTACATCTCCACTGTGTTTTATGCATAAAGATGAACTTCCTCTTTCTCAAGCCCCAGCACAAATGGAGGAAACACTGAAAAGCAAACGAGGAGCGCCTTGGTGAGTCAGTGGTGGTACTGCTGAAGCCTGGACTCCTAGAGAGTTGTGTTCTGTCTCTCCCTATGCCTGTCTCCTGCATGTGTCTTGATTAATCCCAGTTCTCCTCATGTTCCCTCTGGTATCCCCAGCCAACGCGAGTGCAGGTTTTCATTTATGTGCAAAGCGTAGGCTAAGCCTCTGCATGATCAAGTCCTGTCTGCCTTTCTCCTAGTGAAACACTAACACACGTCTCTCTCTTCCACCCACTGCCCGTTTCAACCGAGTTGTCCCTGAGACTTCTATTCCCTTAAGAAGCTGAATAATGGAATGAAGATGACCAGGCAGCTGGTGCAACTGTATATACCTTGTTTCTTCAGGAACCCGGACTAAAAGCCTTCCACTCACTGGCACTTTCACTAGAACAGATAATCCACATGATTTTAAATGAATCCTCAACAACAGTTTCACTGAAACATCACAATATAAATATTTCTGTAACGCGTAATTTATATTTTACCACTTCAGGTTGATTTCAAAGCAAAGAATGAATTAAATATCATTAAATCAACAAATCTCAAGGCAATTTAATACTGAAAACTAAGCTGCTAGTGGAAATCATATCTCCATGCTAATTGGCTAGATAAAGCCAAGATCAGCACCAAAAGTTTGTCTCACTTGCTCAAAAGCAGTAACTTTAATAAAGCATTATGTTTTCAAGTCTAGCCAACTCTGGAATTCCCCACCACAGAGTTCTGTTATTTCTGCTGTAACTCTGGTCCAAAAACTCTCCTGGGATTACCGTGGGTGCCCGTTAGCCACCAAACTACTCGTGAAAACCTAACAAAAGCTTCTTTCAGTGAACAGGTAAGGAAACCTCAAAATATTAGCACAGCCTGGCCTGTCTTCCTCCATTCCACCTGTGCTCCAGCACAGCACAGATGCTGGGCTGCAGGAAGAGTAAAGCTGGGAGGGAGGAGACTTCTGCTCCTTAGACACTATCAGGCATGATGGAGATAAGGCCTTTTATACAACTGTCTAATGAGCTGGCACCTTAGAGATAAATAACCCCCAATAAACTTGCACTGAGATAAATAATCTGCCAATAAACTTTGAAATCCGTATTTTATTGTAGGTATACGTAACTGTAATGACATATAAACTCTAGCAGTGAATTCAGCCTATTGCTTTTCAGGAACATCTCTGTGCAAGCACACAGACAGGATCTCGTGTGATGGTAAGTTCTGATTAGATAATATTTATCTTTTGCAAGGAAGGGCAAGATAATAAAGGATGAAACTTAATAAGGACACAGAGAATCAAGGTCCAGCAGAAAAGACCTACATTTCTTTCCTCTCCTGACCTCTGAGAGCAGAATCACTACTGGAGTCAAGCATGTAATATTGATTGAGGCTCAATTTTTTCTTTCTCTCTTTTCCTCAGAGCTGAAGAGGTTTTTAGAAATTTTGAGCTAAGTATGGTATAGAAGGAGGAAAAATACCTTTCCTATCCTTCACAACAGCTTTTCCTACATATGCTAATAACTCAAATACCGATTAATTTTGAAAAGTTCAGAGTTTGCACAGCATTTATTCTCAGCGAGGCAGACATTTATCACAACACAAGAAAATGTCATTTGAACTCCTAAAGCCTTGGGGCATATAAAATACTTGAGTTGCATACAATAGATGAATGCGTTCAACTATCTGAGCTGAAACAGAGTATATATTCATGTGGAAGTTGTTAACTCTCGGCAGATGAAGAGGATCTTTGACTTCCCCGAGAGTTGTGGATGCCCCATCCCTGGGTGTCTTCAAGGCCAGTGGAAGGTGTCCCTGCCCATGGCAGGGGGGTTGGAACTGGATGGTGTTTAAGGTCACTTCCAACCCAAACCAGTCTGCGATTCTATGATACTATGTGGTCAGCTGTTCATAATGTATGTATGCATATACATACAAGTATATGTAAAGGAGTGGTCATGAAATAAGGTCTCTGCTCTGTATGGAACAGAATGCAGCTCTTTAAGACATACTAATGTGTCAGTCTCTTCTACAGAAAAGGCGTATGGTTTGTCTGCATGGGTTCATGCCTTGCTCTTTGAACTGAAACCTGACACAAGCTTTTCTGCAGGCTGCAACCACCTTCACGTGTGTAAGTCACTGTCCAGCCTCAGCAAGAGGATTCTTCTCTATCACCTCGTTATCTCTGATTTGGACATTTGTGCGAGCAAAACTGTGAATTAACTCTACGATGGTGGGCTGTTTTGTCTCTAGGTCTTCGTTACCCTTCTCGAATAGCTATGGAGGTACCAGAGCTCAGTGCCCAGGTCTTGCACATGAGCCGAACGCGGTGCGAGTTACTGGCAAACCCTGTCCTTTCACCTGGCCGCAAGCACCTTCCCAAATCACCTTTGGCGGACGGGACGCCCTCTGAAGAGTGTCCCTCCGCTCCAGCCCACCGAGAAGCCCCCCGCCCGCTCCGCTCCTCACCTG
>NW_010270697.1:0-399 GCF_000690775.1 Eurypyga helias
ATTCTATGATTCTATGATTTTCCAGCCGGGAGGGTCACATTCTGCATCTGCGGTGGGGGGAGACGCTTGGAGGTGGGGCAGAACGGCGGCTGCTCTGACACCTCGGGGCGTAGCGGCGGTTTTGAGAGAGGAAGTTTCCAAAAAAGAAGAAAACCTTGAGGGACTGTAAAAATCAACTGCCCGTTCTCAAAGTTGTCCGAGAACCCAGGATCTGCATCTTGGGACAGCACCGAGGAGCCTTCTGCTAGCGTGCTGCAGCACTGGGAGGGTGAGCGGTAACGCTTCCGGGGGACAGAGCATCCTGTCAACATCCAGCAGCGCTTTCTGGCAGCTCTTGGGGTTCCCGTTGGGGTTCCCGCCCCGCTCTGACCGCACAGGATCCTGCACTGCTGATCAGAC
>NW_010270697.1:564-949 GCF_000690775.1 Eurypyga helias
TTCAAACAGGGAGGGCAGTAACCAGGAGTTTGGTAGAGCCTCAGCATTACTCCTTTTGATTCTGGCACTGGAACGCGGAGCATGGATAGGCCTGGGCTGTAGACTGCTCCCGTTGCCTTCCCTGGCCGCTTTCCCTCTGGCTGCATGGGAAGGACAGCGGGAGAGGTGTGCCGGTCACTTGCAGGCGCTGCCGAGGAGCGGCAGAGCCCGGGCTGCGCTGTGCCCCGTCTCCGTTTGCTTTCGTGGGTGTTTGGACCCGCTTTAGCTGCGTAGTCGCCATCGCCCAGCCCGTCCGGCGCGTGGCGGGACGAGCCGGGCTCTCGCCGGGGGAAAAGGACGTGCAGCAGACGAGCGGTGCGCTTCTCCATCTGTGGCTGCCTCATGC
>NW_010270697.1:972-1315 GCF_000690775.1 Eurypyga helias
AGGAAGGAAAGGGAAGGGTACAGGAACGGGCAGTGCCGGCTGCTCTCTTTCCATCCCAAATCCTGCTGAGAGCTTGCCTGCTGGATTGCCATATTCCCAAACTCTTCACAGCCCTCTCCACGGCCTTGTTCCCTCTCTCAATCCACAGTTCCCCGTGGAGGGCAGAGTCCCATTTCTCAGCTGATTAGCGACCAGCGAAGCTAATCCTTTGGGAACATCCCAGCTATAAAGACCACGGATGGTCTTGGAATGCTGTGGGGTGGGAGGCTACAGCATGGATGGTCTTGGAATGCCGTGGGGCGGGAGGCTGCAGCCTGCAGTGCCGGCGGGAATCCCGGTTTGC
>NW_010270697.1:1343-1875 GCF_000690775.1 Eurypyga helias
GTTGCAGCGGAGTCCGCGGGACATTCTGCTGCTCTGGGAGAAGGCAGTAAAATGCTCCGGTAGTTCCCACCTTTTGAGGAGGGATGGAGGAGCCACCGTCTCCTGCTGCACTGCCTCGCAGTGCCGTGGAGATCTGCCTTCGCGTCCGCTGCTTTTGGACCTCCCACGCACCAAGCAGCTCGTGGGGGGCCGGTGGACGTAGCGCCTTGGCACGTCGGCGTAGGCGCAGGGATTCTGCCGGCTTTGCGCAGAAGGGCTGAAGAAGATCCCAAGAAACAGGAGAGAGGACGGAGCGCTGGGCTGGGGGGTCCTTCCTTTTGGGCATCTTTATCTGCGAGCGTTTTGCTGATGCGCGGGAACTCGGCCCCACGGAGCCCTGCGTGTCCAGACAAAGGAACCGGCCTCAGGTTGTGCCGGGGGGTTTAGGTTGGATTTTAGGGAAAATTTATTCGCTGAAAGGGCTGTCAGGATTGGAAGGGGCTGCCCAGGGAGGTGGTGGAGTCACCATCCCGGGAGGGGGTTGAGAGCCGCG
>NW_010270697.1:2317-4852 GCF_000690775.1 Eurypyga helias
GCTGAAAGGGCTGTCAGGATTGGAAGGGGCTGCCCAGGGAGGTGGTGGAGTCACCATCCCGGGAGGGGTTTGAGAGCCGCGTGGACGAGGTGCTCAGGGACAGGGGTCAGCGGTGGGCTGGGCAGTGCTGGGTTGGATTTGGTGCTCTTAAAGGTCTTTTCTATCCTAAATGATTCTGTGATTCTCTGTGATCCCAGCATGGGATCCCTTTCTGGAGTGAGCGTGGTGGGTCCAGTAAGCTGCTTTACTTTTTGGAATATCTCCTCCTGGGGGAAGGCAGATTTCCCTGCCCTCGTCTTTCCAACGCATCTGCTCCACCTCTCCTCGGACGCTGACGAGCTGTTGCTGGGGAAGGCCCGAGGGACCTTAGCTGCTCATGACGTTTTCCTCTGCTGCCTTTGGAGGTGCCTGCACCGGGAAGAAGTCATTTGGGTCAGAGGGTGAAAGCACGAGACCACTCTCAGGCTCCCGGGTCTCCTCCGGTCTGGCTCTGCTGCCAGGGCTCACCGGAGAGGGGTCGCGGTTCTGGCGTAGAGAGGAGGCATGATGGAAAAGCAGCCCCTCACCGCAGCAGCTCCCCCTTTGCCACCGGACCCCTCTTCATCCTAAGCCTCTGGAAGACCTTGCTGGAGGTTTAGATTAGATATCAGGAAGAAATTCTTCACAGAGAGGGTGGTGAGGCACTGGGACAGGTTGCCCAGAGGAGCTGTGGATGCCCCATCCCTGGGAGTGTCCAAGGCCAGGCTGGATGAGGCTTGGAGCAACCTGGGCTATGGAAGGTGTCCCTGCCCATGGCAGGGGGGTTGGAACTAGATGATCTTTAAGGTCCCTTCCAACCCAAACCAGTCTGTGATTCTATGATTCTATGATCCCTGGAGGGCACCTCAGGAGCTGCTTGGATTCCGGCTGGGTCAGCGCTCGCCCTGCGGCAGTGGGGGCTGGCAGCCTGTGGGGGTTCATCCGTGGGGACCCTTGGGAAAGGCTGGCAGAGCTGCAGCCGGAGTTTGCCGGGGGAGCCCGGTCTGGGTCCTGCTTTGGCTGTTTGTCCTGCCCTGCCTGGCAGGAGCTGCCGTGCCCAGCGTCTCCCCTGGCTCCCACGAGAGGGGAAGGGGCAGACAGCAAGGGGTCAGCGAGCGTCGTTTCTGCCCTGGAGCTGGGCTGTATCCCAACACGGCTCTTTGCTCCGGGACCCCCTGTTTCTCCATTTTAAGTCTTCCTTCTCCCACGCAGCTTGGAGTGAGGCGCAGGAACCAAACAAGGGCAGAAACATGCAGGTTCCTCTTTGCAACAGGGTGGTAGAGCAGCAGTTTGTGATGTGCTGACATCAGTGCGCAGGGCCCTACTGAGATGGCAAAGGGGAGGCACCACGCAGGCCGAGCGATCCATTTTCACTCATTTTCCTCCTTAATTCCAGGCGGATATTAGATCCAGGGAGTATATTCGGAAGCAGCTGTGTTCACCGCTGGAGGTCACACCTTCCGGGCCAGAGAGGTAGGTGTGTGGGCAGCCCGAGAGCTGCCTCCCCAGCGGGGATCTGCTCATGTAATGCTCTTCAGTAATGGCATTAAAGGGACAGGCGGGGTAACAAGGTGAGCTCAAGCGGCAGCGGGACATATGCTGCCCCCAGAAAGCATGATTTCTGGTGGTTGTAGCCACGCTGCTTCACACGTTCCTTCCGCAGAGCCCGGTGTCCTGTGCCGGGGAAGGTCGTTGGGGATTAGGCCTTGTTTCCGGCGCCTGCGATAAGCACCAACGCCTACAGGTGTGACACGAGGGTGTGACAGAAATACCCCAGGGGGAGCTGGCTCCTGCCCCCAGAAAGCAAGGGGAGGGTCAGACCCCCCCCACTCTTACATAACGTAGGCCAGCAGCTGCTCTGTTACGTGGAGTAAATCCGTAGCAGGTCCCACCGGCGCGCAGGGGTTCGTGTTGCGGCAGCGTTGAGGGGAGTGGGTGGCTCGGAGCCACCGGTGAGGGGAGCGGGTGGCTCGGAGCCACCGGTGCCAGGCTGGACAGACCAGAGCCCTGCCTGGGGGGCTGCGCAGGGGCGAGGGAGGAGTGCCAGGACTCGAAGCCCACCCCGCCTTGAGGGTCCCGGGAAACCGGGAATGGCGGAGGCTGTCGCGGTGCCCCCGTTAGTGCTGGAGCGTCATCTCCCACACGTCCTGCCGCGGGAGATGCCGAGGCTCATGGGGAGGCTGGCTGGAGCGGGGGACTGTGCGCAGGAGAACCAAACCCCCTCCGTTGATGAGCATGACCCCTAACCCTGTGTCTGAGCCCCTTAGTCACACCGTGCTTCGGTTTGCTTGGTTTCTGCTGAAGTCTGGGACCCTTTTTTTTTGTTTCTAACAGAAGCAAGGAGGCTGAACTGGGTGATGAGGCTGAACTAGAGGATGAGGCTGAGCTGGATGACTAGTCTGATGCCAGAAGAAGCCGCAGGGCCCCTCTTCACGGGCTCGTCCCCTCCACAGACCGCGCTTCCCGTCGACTGCCAGCCCCGGGGTGGCAGTGGGGACAATGCTGGCCACTGCGGGG
>NW_010270697.1:5059-5782 GCF_000690775.1 Eurypyga helias
GCCGGTCAAGGATAATGTCAGAGCGTATTTCTCAGGGTTGTTTTTTAAGTGTTGTAAAAATATTTGTGTAAGCAAACGTAACACTTGGGACTTTGTGAGAACCGACGCGAGTACTTGGGCTGTCGCAGGGGATTCGCAGAGCTGCTGGGGCGCTTCGTAAACAAACTCCAGAGCTGGCCTTTGGCTCCCACCGCCCCTCGGTGCCACGGAGACTTCCCTTCTTGCTGGTTTTGGAACAGCTTCCACCCAGTCCCTGCAGCCTGTGCTCTCCCTTTGCCCGTCTCCGGGGAACAGAAGCTCCGGCTGGTCCTGGCAGACGGGCAGGGGACGCTGCGTTTCAGGTGGGCGTGTGACTCACGAGGGAAGGGATGGAGCCAGCAGTCTGCTGTGGATTTGGGAAGAGGCTCTGAGCGCCAGTACCTCAGCAGCGCTGTGTCTCTTTGGCGTCGGTGGCTTCTGCGTGCCTCCTGCCCCGGTGCCCCGCGGCAGCTTCCCGACCTTGGCGGCTGTGTGCGGGTATCGCGCCGAGCACACGCTGCTCTGGTCACACGCTGCTCTGGTCTCGCTGGTCTCGGTGGGAGCTTTCGGCACGATCCAGATGGAAGGGCGTTACGGTACCCAGCCCTGGGGGGTGTTCCTGCCCCCCTGCGCAGTGACAGGCCGGGGCTCACGGTGCAGACCTGCTCTTCCTGAATAAAAGAGCATGGAATCACAGAATGGTTT
>NW_010270698.1:0-406 GCF_000690775.1 Eurypyga helias
GGGGGGAGGACAAGATGCAGCGGGGACACCAAGCCGTGTAATGCGGTCTCACAAAGCATTTAATTTCATCAACAATATTTGTGTGCATCGATCCCTGCGTCAAGATATAAAAATAAAGCGTCAAGAGGGATCTCTGCGTTCATGGCTCTCCTTAAATCCCCGGCAGCTCCGCAAGAATCCGTGTGTCGCTGTCAGCACGGACCGGGGACAACGGTTCCTGGCCAATCTGCGCTGCCAAAAACCAGAACTGCCCCCACAGACATGTTTGGGGTGGGAAAAGAGCTCAGGGAATCTTGCCCAGCACGTTACAAGCTGAATCCATCTTGCAGCCCCAGAGGAGGTGGATCCAACCGGGACACTTGGTGTCTCTCGGCTGCCGCAGCCGGGGAAAACGGGCGGGGAGGGG
>NW_010270698.1:447-3083 GCF_000690775.1 Eurypyga helias
GCTGCCTGCAGCCCTTACCCCCCGTGCCCGTGGGGACGTCGCCGTTCGGAGCGGGGCCGGCAGACCTGCGGAGAGGGATGGGGGAGATGCTCTAGATACCCCCCCCCACCACTGAGCCCCTCCTTTCAGGAGTGAAAGCAGCTCAGTTAACTGTCACTCCACCACTTACAGGACTTATTTTTCCCAATAAGACCGTTGCCTGGGGGTTAACATAGCCCATCTCCAGATCCATCCAGCATTTTGCCAGGAATTACCCTACCTCTGCCACTCTGGCAGCTCCTCCACCCCCAGACAGCACCGCAGTTCCCTACGGCCGTGCGGCGCTGCCTAAGCGGAATGCTTAATGAGACGTGAAAGTTTTAGGATACTTAAGGTTTTCGTCGCTCCTCCGTTATTCCCTGTCACTCCCTTCACCCACTCGCGCGTTTGTACCCCGGAATGCTCCGAGCTCCGTCGTATTTATCCTTGACTGCTTGGCTCACGCGCCAGCACAGCTGAGCCCCGGGTCCTTCGGAGCGGAGCGGTGGCACAGATGTTGGCATCACGTGGGTGGAGTGATACGAGACCTGATTTCGCTTTCGCCGCCACGTACGCTCCAGCTATTTCCTGCCAAGTGTGGCGCAGAGGAAAACACCCTGGCTCCCTTACACCTAAAATACTGGTTTTTCAGGTGGGATGGCTTCAGTGGTGTTAGGGAGAGGGGCAGATCCAGCAGCACCGCTGGCAGCTGAGCCGGCAGGATGCGCTGGCTTCCCCTGGCCAAAGGGCCAGATGCCGGCATGTTTGCCAACGGAGCTCTACAAAAAGTTATCCAAACACTCCTCCCAGCAGCTCGGGGTGAGGCTGGCACGGGGCGAGCAGCCACTCACCTCACAGCACGGCTCTGGGACCACCGCTGAGCTTCCCAAGCTCTCCCTGGTGCCGCCAGCCCCACGGAGCCAGGGACTCACCGTCCCCTAAAATCATCCTGCTGGGGCATCCCCCCTTGCCAGGCTGGAAGCTCGTCTCTCCCTCACCTCCCGCAGCATGATGGTTTGTCAAGCAGCACCAGGAAGGTACCGGCAGCGACACGACCGCGTGGCAGAGAGCCTAACCCAGCGCATCCCCCTCATCACCAGACGCCGTTGTGTCACCGGTGATGCTTTCTGCTCCACAGCCCCTGGACACCAGCAAACCCGGCTCCTCGCCAGCAGAAAGATGGGACTGGCAGCAGCAAAGCCATGGTGCCACTGCCATCTCGTGGAAGGCACAGCATTACCGGAGCCGGAACCAGCATCCACAGCACCGGGCATCGCCCTGACACGCCGGCCGGCAGCCACCAAGCATCACCCCAACCCACGGACCACCAGCTACCAGGCATCAGCCCCACAGCTACCGGGCATCACCAGGCATTGCCCTGACCCCCCATTTTGGCAGCTGCCAGCTCAGCAGAGGAGCTGGGTGAGCTCATCAAACATATTTCAACACTGTCAGGCATCTGGAGCATTGCACCGAGACCAGCGCGGGATGCGGAGCATAGGAAAGGGAGAGGATTTCCAGGAGCCAAGGGCTCAACTCTGCACCCAAACCCGAGCCAACAGCAGTTTTCCTTCCACCTCCAACATGCTCACACAGCAGCTGGGCGCCGAAACCCCAACCCCCCGCACCCCCTCCTATGGATTAACGCGCACACGTGCTGCTCGTGCTCCGAGTGGCATCGCAACAAGATGATTATTCTTTCCCTTAGCCTCTCCTTCCCACCCGTCTCCAGGGATTCCGACTCCAGAGAGACAAGTAGCGGCGCTGACAGGGAACTGTGGGAGCAAGGTGCTGCCGGGGCAGCCGCCGCACCCCAACAGCATCTCCAGGGCTGAGCCCAAATGCCACCGGAGCGAGCCGGAAGGGGAGCAGGCTGGTGCCGCGCTGGAATTCCCTGGGGATTTTGTGAGTTAAAAACAAGCGAGAGCCAAATTCAAGCTGATGGAGACTTGGTTTGCTCCGGTAATTCATAAACTGACACGCGGTGGAGTCGCGTTTCTCCTCCCGAGCAGACACCCGTGCCACGCTCTGTATTTGAAATGTCAGCGATCTGGAAAACACTCACTCAGCGACGGCGTAGGAGGCTTCTCCGACTCGTCCCTGTCTTTCTGTAGGATCTCTGCAGCAGTTACAAGCTGTTCTTCCGAATCGGTGGAAACACGGAATTGGACAGTCCCGGACTCCATGTGCTTCCCCTGCCGTTGGGAAGGAAATGCTTTCAGACATGCAGCCTCCCTCCTACCTCTGAGGGATGATTCCCTGGCCCTGCAGCCAGAGAAACGGGGTGCAAGCCGGATCAAACACCTCTGTCCTAGCAGAGACAGACCCACGCACCCCCCAGCTCCACCCAGTGTAAGATTTTATGGAGTGAGCCCTGCAGACACCCATCCATCCATCCATCCATCCATCCATCCATCCGGCAGCATCCCCGTGCACTCGCAGCATGGGCGTCAGCACTTACCCGGCGGGAGCTCCGGTCTCTGGACGGGGTCCGGTACACCAAGGTTTGGCAGGGGCCACGGCGGGCGCCGCCGCGCAGGGGCAGGACCACCTCCTCCTCGCCGGGGAGGGGGCTCCAGACAGCCCAACGCACCGAGCGCATGTCGGCCGCCTCGCCA
>NW_010270699.1:0-517 GCF_000690775.1 Eurypyga helias
TGGCCTTGTTGAACCCCATACAATTATTTTTGGCCTATCAATTCAGCCTGTCCACTGAAGACCCTTTCTACTCTCAAGCAGATCAAGACTCCTGCCAAACTTGGTGTCATCTGAAAACCTACTGAGGGTAGACACAATCCCTTGTCCAGATCATTGATAAAGATATTAAAGATACCTG
This sequence comes from Eurypyga helias, assembly GCF_000690775.1. Taxonomy (NCBI): domain Eukaryota; kingdom Metazoa; phylum Chordata; class Aves; order Eurypygiformes; family Eurypygidae; genus Eurypyga; species Eurypyga helias. The sequence goes on from NW_010270699.1 coordinate 179, forward strand.
GCCCCAAAATTGAGCCCTGGGGAACAACACCTCTGACCAGCTGCCAACTGGATTTAACCCCATTCACCACCACTCTTTGGGCCCAGCCATCCAGTCATTTTTTTACCCAGCAAAGCGTGTGCCCGTCCAAGACATAAGCAGCCAGTTTGTCCAGGAGAATGCTTTGGGAAACGGTGTCAAAGGCTTTACTAAAGTCCAGGTAGACAACAACCACAGCGTTTCCCTTGTCCACTAAGTGGGTCACCTTGTCATAGAAGATCAGGTTAGTCAAGCAGGACACGCTTTTCATAAACCCATGCTGGCTGGGCCTGCTCACCTGGTTGTCCTGTACGTGGCATG
>NW_010270699.1:664-1438 GCF_000690775.1 Eurypyga helias
GACTGCTGATAGATAGAAAGTGGCTTGGTGAGTACTTCTGTCAGCTCCCTTAGCACCCTTGGGTGGATCCCATCCAGCCCCATAAACTTGTGGGTTTCTAAGTGGTGTAGGAGGTTACTAATCTTTTCCCCTTGGATTGTGGGGGCTTCATTCTGCTCCCCATCACTGTCTACCACCACAAGGGGCTGGGCACCTGAAGAACAACTAACTAGTCTTACTATTAAAAACTCAGGCAAAGAAGGCTTAAGTACCTCAGCCTTTTCCTCATCATTTGTCACTATTGTGCTAGTTTTAGTTAGGACAGAGTTCTTCAAAGTAACTAGTATGAGTCTATGTTTTGGGTTTGCGCTGAGAAGAGTACTGATAACAGTGGTGGTTTTAGTTGTTGCTGAGGAGTGTTTGTACCAATTCAAGGACTTTTTCAACTTCTGATACCACACCTGTGTTCCTGACTTCTCCACTACAAGCAGCCAGGGGGGACACACAGTTCAGACAGCTAACCAAACTGACCGAAGGAGTATTTCATTCCACTGAGCATCATGTTCAGTATATAAGGTGGACCAGGGGACCATAGTTCGTTAGGCAGTTGGTGGGTTGGTTTTCTTTCTCGGTCACTCTCTCACTTGTGGGGTCTTCTGGGACTCTGGTGTGATCTCTCTCTCAGGCTTACTTAGACTCTGCTGCAATCACTCTCGGGCTCTGTCTCTCAGGCTCTCTGAATCTCACTACTCGGGACCTGGCTGCGTATCGGTCAGCGAGTGGTGAGCAATTGTA
>NW_010270700.1:0-20021 GCF_000690775.1 Eurypyga helias
GGTCGTTCTTCGGGGCCGCAGGATCCGACGCGTCCCGGCCGGGTCAGGCACGGAGGAGGAGCGGCCGGCGGGGCTGTGGTCGATGACATCCTCGGGGGAGAATTCAGGTGGGTGCTGCGGGGACCGTCCGCTCCTCTTCAACATCGCTGCTTTGCCAGCGTGAAAGCGCAGGGACGGTGCGCGTGGTTTGGGGCTTCTTGTGATTCTGTGCTGTGGGTTTATTGATGTTGGCTCTAGTGGGAGCAAGCAGTAACCCTTCCCGTTACAGCTCCTCCTAGAAATTTTACATCAAATATTTCTCAATTGTGTGCAAAGTTCCTGTAAAAAAACAGCCATAAGGAGCTTCTGTGGCAGAGCAATACCGTGTCTGTCCCTGGTTTACAGCCAGCAGGACCGAAGCTCAGAGAGTCGGTGTGTCGGGGGTTAGACTGCAGGGACATCAATCCCCTCTCTCTTACCCCACTTACTCGGGTAAGAATTTTCAAGTGTGGATTTGGAAATTAGAGTTACACGCTCATTTCTCCTAAAGTCGATGGGAGTTAGACACCTAATTCCCTGGAGCCCTTTGAAACTCTTGTAAAGCAAACGCTGCCTTCTGCAACATGTAAAAGCAATTAAAAGATCAGCCAAGGCTGACAAGCTAGTTAATGTGCTTTGCAAAGAAAATGCCTTTAAACTTGTCTAGGTCCCAAATCACCCACATGGGAGGCTAATGACAAGGACCTGAGTAAAGGTCCTAATGTCAGTTTGAGAATTCTAGTAATCAGCTTGGGAAGCTAATGCCAAGGAGCTGGATAGAGATGTAATTAAGGCTGCCACGAAGCACTGGGATACATTGCAGTTCCCAGCTGTGATAACTGAAGAGCTGGCTGCGGTTCCAAAACACCAGCATGGCAGTAAAGTAGGAACAAAAGGACAAATATCTCTGCCTTTTCATTTTCCAGACATTTATATTCACTATCTGCATGGAGCCTAAATTATCCTGGCAAAATTCCAAGCAACAATCCTTTTTTTTCCCCTATTCCTCAAGTGGGTTAATAAAGTACAATTAGGTTTTGCTATTTTGTATTGCACAAGGGACAACAGAATAAACATTTCCACTTACTTGTGATCCATCTCAGCTTTTGGAGGGTTTGATAGTTTTACAAGTCCCTGTCCGCTTACCCTGGTCAATGCAAACACCCTGCTTTGAAAGCATCACTTTTGAGCCTTCAGCATGGAGTAGACAACACGTTCAGACTGTCTCTTTAAGTAAGAGGAGATAACTTAAGAAAAAACAGGTGTTGAAAATCCTGTCACAGGTGTCATGCAGTTCTGAGCATCCTCAGGTGCTCGTAGTTCAAGCACCTGAGGATGCTTGTGTGTGTAGAATGAAATAGCTTCTTAGCAGCTGTGAGTCGTGGGGAAGCAATACAGATTTTCATAGCTCAGGGAAGATACACAGGCTGGAAAGGTGCATGGGGAACTCATAATTTTATCTTCAGCTGGACCCTGAAAAGCCTTGTCACTTCCACCACTGCCAGCACAACCAGTAATGACAGGATCTAAGCCATGGTGTCAGAGACCTGCCAGCTCCTAGCTGACGGCTCGTGAGCTATTGGGAAAGAGCACTGCAGAGTTTGGCTGCCAAGCATTCCCGGTGCCTGCTGACTCCAGTTCTGGGTGAGGCTGGGGGGGGACGATAGTTGGGACTGTTGGTGGGAGGAGGCATCAGCATCTTGCTGTGTTGAACGGTTGGCTGTGCTTTGCCAAATCAGGCAGGTTTTGAGGCAGGGGCTCTGGGCATCTGCTCGTCTGTTGCTGTCTTAGGAGGGTTAGTGCCATGTGGGAAAAAAATCTTCCTGTATAATGATAGAGGTTGGGAAAGAACAAAATTAATTCTCTGGTTTTGGTTTTTTTTTTTTCTTGTTTTGTTTTTTTCCTGTTCCTTCCAGATTTGTCTAATACATACTCAGATAAAGTCAGTCAGTCCTACCCTCCTTTCTGTTCTCCTGTCTGTACTCGCACGGCGTGGGGAGGAGCGGGTGGGTGCCTGCTAGCTGGGCACATTGAGAAAACCCGTTCCTTTTCGCGAGTGCTGCGCTTGCGTACTACAGCCGAGTGGACAAGTAGGGTCCTGGAGTAATGAACGTAGGGGTGCTGCAAACAGCAAGAAAACCTCTCAAACTGTGTGCTCGCTGGCATGGTTTTGGAAGATGTTCAGACTTAGATGCAAGTCCTTCTCCTACTTTAAGACCTGATCACCATGTGATTCTTACCTGTCAGAACTGGAAAACTATATCCTGGGAAGAAAGAAGTAAAAGTAATGCATCTACCGCAGTTTTTAAAGGTATCCTAATAAAATACCTTGAAAACGGGAGAGCTACGATGAGACCTCTGTGAAAAATGATAGATTTAAGTGGAGGTTCCATCCTCCCGCAGGGCTGCTGGCTACTGGTGGGCAGCTGCGTGTTGCCATGCCTCTCCCTTCATGTGCCCACCAGTGCTCATCAGAATGTGTGGTAGCCGATTCTGAAAGCTTGAAGCATCACAAATCTGATCTTGCCAAAAACCAGTGAATTGTTTCCTGCCAGTTTGGGTGGCCAGGCCTGCTCGCACAGGCTCGGCGGTGTCAGTGAGGAGGGGTAGGAACATGCCATCTGGGAAAAGGAGACAAACAGGACTCCTGCTTTGGCAGCAGGTCTCTGCAGCTGAAAAGTCATGCTGCTTCCGGAGAAAAAGGTTCATTGTATTTATGCTTTCAAACAGAAATTTGCATCTTCCCATTTTATGTAGAGGAAGTAATTTTTAAAAATTGAAGTACAATTTGACATTCCTCTTCAGCTGAAGTTTGTGATCATCTTGTAGTAAGACCTGTTGCATCTACAGTTTCTCATTGGTTTGAGCTGCTGCCTCTCCCTTGTTGTTAGGAAAAAGCTGCTTCTTGCGAGGAAAACATCTCCGAGAGAGTGCCTAAATCTCAGCGCAGATGTCTTTTCATTATTGCAAGCATTCCTATTAACAGTGATGTTCAGTCTGATAGGGATGTAATGCCTCTCTTGGCATCTGGTTTCTAAGTACCTGATGGGTCTGGGTTTGCTCCCCAGTCTGCTCAGATGGGGGAGTGCAGGTTTTCAGGTCTTAAGCCCAAGTGGACAAAGGAGAGGAGCTGTCAGCAGAGCTAATGTAGGTACTGGGGCTCCGGGGCAGCAGAGCACAGAATGGCATCACAGTGCAGAAAAAGGGGCAGGAGCTGTGGAGAGCAAGGTTTGCTGGGTGTCGTTGGGACAGGCAGGCTGTGGTACAGCCATCATTTTCAGTGGTGTCTGAATCATCTTCAGCACTGAATGGACCTGTGTAACTCAGTACAGCCAAAGAATGGCACAGGTCATGTGCTTGTGTATTGTTTCTCATAAACATCTGGCAGTAACTGTAGCCCAGGGGGAAACAGCTGTCTTGGCATGGAAATTTTGCTAGCAGCCTTTAATCTAAGACAGAATATTAAGCTTTGCAGGAATTGATTTTTTTTTTTTCATCTGCTTAATTATGAAACCAGTTCATGAGAAAATGACATGTTCAGGTTGCTCTGCTACTTCAGTTGTGCAGATGGTTCCCAAAAGATCTGTTAAAAATTGTAATCCTCTTGCATGACATGTAGCTCACAAGCAGATACGCTGCAATTGCAGTAGTATTTGGGGGTGCAGCCCCGTACTGTGTTTCTGAAGGCTCCCCGTTTCTGCTTTCTATTCAGGAAGAATAAGAACTTACCTCCAACAAGCATCTGAGCAGCTATTCTAACATCAAGAAGGACTAAGCAATTGCTATCAGTTTGTGGGTATTAGTACATCTGCTTTAGAAGTTGGTTTGTAAACCTGGAAGATTCTTTTGTGGTGACTGTATGGCTATAGAAATGGCAAATTCTAAGCAGTCCGTGAGGCTGGCCAGGTAGGTGCAGGTCATTATTGCATGGCGAGGCAGAGTAGACAGGCTGTGAAGCCAAGCTAGGAATGGGTCTTCTGCACAAATGCCTCATCTATACTATTTGCCTTGCCAAAAAGGTGGCCTGAGGGTCCTTTCAATTGCCCCAAGGGGTCTTCAAGGAGATTGTTGCTGCTTTGCATGAAGGAATCTTACATAGGAAACTGAACATTGGAACTAGATGATCTTTAAGGTCCCTTCCAACCTTAACCATTCTATGATTCTATGAACTTTGGCTGCTTTTAAGTGCATGCCTTAAAACATCACACAAGTTGCCAGGACTGTGATCATTACTTTAGCACCTCGTTAGAGCAGGATTTATAACTATCTGTTGTACGTATATAACGGTTGCTGCCAAGCATGCCCAGCGCTTGCTGACTCCAGTTATAGAGTTTTTTATTTCCTTTTTATTTCCTCCTCCCATAGTGATCATTATCAAAGTAACACAGGCTAGTCTGCGAATTTCCTTTCATCACAGTAAAATTCCTAGGCATCCATTATCCCTTTATGATTTCAATTTCCAGTAGCACTGGGGGGAGGCAGCATAGACATCCCTGAAATAGAGGTATCAGTAGGACCCTTTTGGTATTTATTTTAGCAGTGAAATAGTGGCAGCAAATCTAATGGCAAGTAACTGTACATATGTAGGCCGAGAACTTGTTAGTGCTTCGTGTGTTGTCTCCTAACGCAGCGGGGACACTGCAGCGTGGGACTGTGCAAAGGTATGTTAAAAGACCTGAAGATCTACATTAGCAAAGAAAATTCCCCCAGATCCTGTGTCCTTGTCCTGTGAAGAGGCCACCGCTAAGTGTGGGATTGCCATTGTATTTTCAGTCATAATCATGGAAAACGCCATTGCCATCTGCAAAATATTTTCTAGCCAGTTCCTGTTTGCATCACTGTTCATGGCTCAGTTTGCTCTAAAAATAGAGTTGCACTTTTGATGTGTTGGGAACTGGGGAAGCTTCAACCCCTGCGCAGTCACTTTCCCATCTGAGCTCAGGACTAGTGGAAAGTGGGCTCTGGAATGAGGACAGCCATAGTTTCTCCACAGCTGAGCAGGTTGAGTGAGTCTACTGGGTTTTTCCAAGTGAAAATCACTTTGTCTCTGTGAAGCCTTTCAGTGTCAGACTGGTCATCCTCCTGGCTCTTTCCTACAGACTTTTTTCTTTCCTCTTTTGCTCTGTGAGTACAATGCTTGTGCGTTATCAGTCCCCGTCTTGGTATTCAGTAAATGCTGTGTTATGATAAAGATTATGATAAATTATGTCTCTAAGTATAGTAATAAATGTAGGCATAGTGTATATTGGCTATTGTGGTAAAAATTAGTTTCTGTTCTGCAGCTTGGAAAAAAAAGTCATGCATCTGTTTTATGTAGAAATACTCTTATCATGCTGCGGTATCGCTTTATTCTTGGATGAAGAAGCCATAGAGCTTTGTGCAACAAAGCCTTTGTTATGGATGGCATTGTCCAAATTAATCAAGTGATAATGGAAATAATTTCAAGTTTAGGAGTAGGATAATAAAATCATGGATGTTCTGGAAGTTTTTTGATGGGTTTCTTCAGTCTGTTGCACTGATGACTTGCAACTGAGACGTTAGAGCAAAGCCAGCAGTGAATTTGAATAGGTATGTGTGTGAAGTGCCTTGGAATTCTAATCTTTCAGTGTATGTGTAAAGAAAATAGTTTAAAAAACCAGGCCTGTTCCTCTACCCTAGCTACTTCTTTAAGGTGCTTTAAAAACATTTCTCACTACTGAGCATGCTTTATTTTAAGGCAAGTTTTAAAATGTTTCTTTTGAAGGAGTCTTTGCCTTTTGGTTGGTGTCTGTTGTACTGGGGCATACGCAGACATACAGGAAGTGTAGCGTGGGAATCCTCTCCTCCCCAGTAGACACAGCAATTTCTCTTATTTGCAGAGTTTTGAGCCTGCTGGCATGTACTCATGCTAAGCATGTTTATGTTTTTGAGGAATCTGGTGAGTGTTCTGTGATTCCGTGAAGTTATATTCCACTCCTGCGGGAGCGTTACAGTATTGGCCATAGGGCTTCATGAATTGTCACCAAATGAGCAGTTAATTCTTGACATCTGCTGTGCTGAAACGACTGCCAAGTCGTGTTGGTAGTTGGCAAGGAAATAAATATTGACAGACCCTAGCAACAGGTACTCCTGAGAACCCTTGTTCTGGGAATGCTTGGGCTGTGTCCAGTGTTATTAATGTTGTGATAGCATTTAAAGCTTATTTATAGGATTTGTTTCTGTCTTATCACCATCTCTCAGAACTGGAATGCATGAATGGGCTTTGCCGTGCGAGGGCATAGACGTGTGTATCACACAGCCCTCTCTGGTGACTCATTGCAACATACAACCGATCTCGGGGGTAGCTGATGCACACCGAAGTGTGACATCTCAAGGATGCGCCCGTAGCTGGACTCGTGTGTTTGCTCTCTGTCCTGTGTTGGAACGACTGCTCCAGAGCTACATACGTAACGGTGCATCAGATACAAGGATTTCTTTCTTTTTGGCAATATATTAACAAAACAAGATCCTCTGAGAATCGACCAGATAAAATTAGCTTGTTTATATGGTGAAAGCATTAACTCTTGTGAGTAAATGAACAATTTTGTGTTCCCCTTGCAGAAATTGAAGCCAGAGAAGCCTGTGACTGGCTGAGAGCTGCCGGTTTTCCCCAGTATGCTCAGCTGTTTGAAGGTATGATCCCAAAGACTTGCCAAGCAGCTGACACTGAATTACAGTAGTATTGGTTACATAAATAATATTTCGGAACCTGACCCTTTTGATGGAAGCACTTCCAAATGCTGCAATAATCTTCATGGAAACCTGTAGAAAAACAGTAACCTGTGTCTTGCAGAAGTGACATCTTCAGTAGGTTAGCATGGACTCAGCAGGATGCTGTAAAGACCAAATCTTTCCTGGTTGTTGTTGGACTGTAACTCAGTCCAACTTCTGCTTTTGTGATATCTAGTTGCTTATAATTTTCTCAGGCTCTTTCCTTGAAGTGTTGGGTTTTTTTTTTTCCGACTCATTGATTGCAGCCAAAACTCAGCTAAGGCTCTCCAGCTTGTGGTCTTGAGCAAGCCTGTTTTATTGGGGTTTTGAAAAAGAACATCGGGAAAATCATCTCGCAATCCAAAGTTTTTAAAACAGGTACTCAGAAGCAGTCAGCCAGTCAAACAGTGCAATTTCAGCGTATTTTCATGTCGTTAAAGATAGGAAGAGTGCTTGTGGGGGCGATTAAGGATTTGATGAGAACATGTATAATTTTCAGACAACACTTGTTTGCCTTAAAACTGTTCTTCTTTAAAATATGTTCAGTGTTACAAACATTGAATGTAATAAAAGCTAATCTATTTCTAAGAGAGATTTTATCAAAGAACCACAGTTAAAACAACGAACAGTAACTTCTGCCTGCTCTTATTCCCACCTCTCCCATTCATTGCAAAATTAAAAATTGGAAGTCAGGCAATAGAACCAAATTTGAAAGCTGTATTCTGTGAAACATGATGTCTCATGGAAATGCTTCCTGTTTGACTGCAGCAGATTTTATTGTACACGCTGTCCATTACTAGTTTTTTTTGAAATGTAGATTGTCATGCTCCTGGAAAATGAATCCTCTGTATTACTTTGCTGTTTATGCAGTGTCTTGACTTGACTAGGTAAATTAAGCTTAAAAAGTGAGCTAAGAAAATAGTGATGGATCTCACTGGTTCCCTCATCTGCAAGGCTCAATCTCGAAAGCTGAAACTGAACCCTGGCTAGCATATGGATTAGCCGCAAGCACAGCGTGACTTGGCAGGCGCGCTGCACCCCAAAGGGCATACACCACGTGCTGTATTGTACCTTAACATCAGCAAAAGCGCGTGTAAAATACTCCAGGTTTCATACTGTGCTTGAAGGCAGAAGGTGTAGAGAACCTAACTAAACCAAAGCTTTATTTTTTTATTTCTTGGCTATAGTACCTAGTCACTGCAAGCTGCTGGAAATGCAGCAAATGCTGGTGTACTTGTAACTAGTAACAGCAAGCAGGTACCTACCTTTAGCCTCCCACTTGCTCTAAGGAACTGATCCTCACTTACTTGAAGGACATTTGGGAGAATATATAGAAATAGATTTAGATTTATTTCACCTATAGTAGATACGTTGCAAAATTCAAAGTCTTTGGAATTACAACTCAGCTCTCAGACTCAACTTCTTTGTTTACAGATATGCAGTTTCCTATTGATGTAAAAACTGTGAGGAAAGATCATGAATTTTTAGATGGAGATGCGATTGAATCACTATTCAGGTAAACATTAATGATGAATCATCTTTAATACCTGCAGGATCCGCAGTTATTTGTCATTCATCTTTTCATGCCTTTTGTAAGGGACTAACAAAATCCCCAATGCTGCAACTGAAGGAAATCACTTAAACACATACTTTAGTACCACAGAAGTTGGTTGCTCTAAGAATACAAAGGTAAAGTAAGCATGTCTCTGCACATGGTCTTCAGCCGAGCTCTCAGTGATGTTGTACTAAGCATCAAATCCGTCTTTTCTGTAATGCGGAATGTCTGCAGGCTGAGAGAGAACGATCGGTTCCCTGCAGGCATATGGTAGCATGGCAGTTTGCTCTTGAGAGCTGCATACTACGGAGCGCAGGGATCTCCCCTGACTAGTGAGTTGCCCCATAGCTGTTTCAGGAGATAAACAACGATCTGCACAAGAGGTACGCTTTCTCTTTTGCTTTCCTGAATATGATTTTTCAGCGAGCAGCAAAGGTATGGATTTGAAATGATTCTTTTGCCGCAGCTGTTTGCAGCACACAAGTGAAATTGCATCCTCAGTGCAAACTCGTCGCTCCATGGGCTTTCCCCCGATAAGAAGGCCAGGACAGTGCAGAGGCATTCTATTTTACTGCTTCCTGCAGTTATTAAAGCCTCCTCATTAGGAGATGGTTTAGCAGGTGAACTCCATGCCGCACCACTCGGCCAGTCCGAGGGACGCAATAAGAATTTCTGGCTCTGAAGGGATTGGAAAGTTCCTCTTCTAGCCAAGTGCTTTGGTCCTTTTCTGTACCGTTAGGTCACCACACTTCAAATTCTGCTTGTAGCAGGAGTGCCGACAGCGGTTGTTCGCATATGCATCTCCAATGCGCAGCAGATCCTGAGGAACCGGATATATTTTGTTTCTTTATATCACTTCTGAGTGTTCCTTGGAGGCTGCCAGTGTGCCTCCCTGTTGATGCCACATATTTGTTTGACAGTTAAGTGACCGGTTGGTTTAGGGGCTTATTGATTCCACAAGTTTTAATTAAGCTGATAAAGTCCTTCTGAGGATACAGGTTGATGTCCTCATTTTTTTAAATTCTTTTAAGAAGCCCACTCAAGAGTTTCTTCCCATTTCAAAATCTTAAATCAATATACAGTTTTTCCCAATCATTAAAGCTCATCATATGATTTTTAATTAACTGATTAATTACAGTACTCTAATTTTAAGGTGGCAGAACTGGAACCGTGAACATCATGGGGTGGTTACCTGGTGCTGGCTTTGGCAAAGTGTAAGGACAACATCTAACAGAATTTCGTCTTTGACACCAATAATGAAAACTCCATGGTAGAGCCTTGTAACTACAACTAGTTTGGTAGATGGTTGTTTTCAAGAGATAAAACAGTTTAAATTTAAAACTGGTGTCTCTTTTCTTGTACCTCAGGCGGTTGAACACACTGAACAAGTGTGCATCATTGAAAGTGGAAATAAGCCGTCAGAGGAAATGGGTATGTTTGTAAAATACAGTTAATTTTCTCAATTAAAATGTGTTTAGCTATTATATCAAAAAACTGTTTTTAAAAGATGTGTGGAAGATTAGCAATTTCTAAATTTTTCTTACTATTCTCTTCCATCCTTCAAAGCTCTTCCATTTGCGTTTTCTGCTGAAAAACATAGTGGTGGAGGTTGAAATTATGTAATGTTCATTTTGTAACTCTGTAAGGTAGGTGAGGGGTGGGGTTTGAAACGGTTTTTATTAACAAATTGATGCGGATTATTGTCCAACATTTGCATCGACCCCACCTCAGCATGTCTTTTATTGCTTTCCAAGTAGTTTCATATCTTATTTAAGACCTGAGAGTGAAATTTCACTCTTACTGACTAAACAAAGGGTAAGAAATTAAAATGGAGAATCCAGACAGTGTCAGCCAATGTCAAATGTCCAGCCAATACAAATTGGATAGGTTTTAGCTGTGCTGGCTTTGTCCCCTCCTGCAAAAAGGTACTGTAGCTAAAGCAGAGTTATAGCCTCCTCTGGGCTAGCTAGCACCAGGGTTGTAACGCCTCTTGCGTACCATGGAATAACTGCAGGACTAGCGAGAAGATAATGTCATCTTTTGGGAGAACATCTAGTGTGTTGGAAAGTTCCACTCTGCCACCAGGGAAGAACGGGGCAAGAGGGGGTCTGCAGAGGAGAGACAGCTCATCCTGGTCTCTCCAGCAGTTTGCTGGCCAGGTGCCCACTGGGAGCAGGGTCAATACAGCAAATGGACCGCCTGGAGCCTATGGCCGGTGAGGTCCCCAGGAGGGTGAGCATGGTGCTGGTGCTGCCGCAGTCCCACTGCCAAATGCTTCTTTACCTGATAGTGGATGAGTTTTGGTCACAGAAGCATGGAAGTGCTTGTTTGGCTTTAGGAAAGGCCATGCAAACCCAATACAGTTCTCTTTCAAAACGTTTGGAATTGCTGCAAAACAGATTTTTTCATCCTCAGATCAAATCTGTCATCTTTTCCTGCGGTAAACCTACCAGATTTGTCAGCATGCTTTTGAGTAATTTGTCAGCTTGTTTTTCAACTAACAGAACAGAGCTCAGGGCAGACCTTCAGTTACAATTCCATATGTTTGGGGGTTTTGGAGGTAGTCATAAAATTTGTGTCTCCTTTTTAATTACACTTTTTGCTAATTTAAAGTTTGCCAAACTTTGCTCTTGAACTGTACTTCTATTTTTCCTTCTCAGAGTGACGACTCTGAAGATGATGAACCTTGTGCAATAAGTAACAAATGGGCTTATGAGAGGTGCAGTCAGAGATGGTCTCGTATCGAGAGCCTAGAAGGTTTCCCAGGAGAGGAAGGTGCTAGTGCATCAGTCCCAGGCAGCCCAGTACTGAAGAGCATCAGCAATGAGGATACTATCCTTCTGGAATATGGCGAGAAACATGATGTGTCCTCGATTCACAGTACTAGCAGTGGTGACAGTGACACCGTTAGCTTCCCAAAACCTTTTGAAGACGTTGAAACCAGCACAAGTTCCTCAAGATGTTCCTCAATTAAGGTGGCTTCATTGAACTCTTCTTTTAGTTGTTCTCCTCCCCCCATTGAATTTTTAAATAGCACCAGTGAGGAGAAGCTTTTGGATAAGTCACCATGTAAAAAGAGGAAGAGCCTTCTAAAGAAAATGGAAAAGTTGCACTTAAGGAACTGCAACTTAAGGAGTAGTCAGTCAAAGACCAAACCCATAATAAGTGAACCTGTTCTTCTAGAAGGACTTAATGAAGAGAAGATGAAGATGCTGAATTGTGTAAATATTTCCGACCTCTCTGGCATTCAACCAAAGAACGATTCTTCCTTTTCCCCACCGAGTTGCAATAGCAACAATCAGTCTGAAAATGACAGGACAGTGAACACTCCAAGTCCTGTTACAAAACCAGGAAGCCACTGTGAAGGAAGAGGGGTGTATGCGGAGGACTTGGATTCTAGCAAGGTCTTGCTGTGGAATGATCTATCCCAGCAAAACCTGAAAAATGACCTGAAGTTCCAAATGAACCAGGTGTTTCAGATACCACAAGGCCACAAACCTGGCACTTTCCCCACAGCACTTACAAACAGCTCCCTGTCTCCAGCAGACAACTCTTCTGTCGACTGGAGAACGGGGAGTTTTCATGGGTGTAGGAGGAGCCAGAGAAGAAGCAGTTCCAAGGACTCCAAAGCCCCCAGGAGTCCCCTTCCATGCACAGATAACAGGCTAAGCATATACGACAACATGCCCAATATTGAACTCGACAGTTTGGAGGCAGCACACGTTGGCGATGATGATGTTCTTTCAGAACTGAACAGCGTTATAGAAGATGTCAACAGCCTCAAAAAGTTGGTTGATGAGTGGACAGAGAAGTTCTCTGACAATGGGGATCTGGACTTTGCCAGTGATTTGACCTCTTTGTATCCATCCTCACCTAAAGAAAGCTGTCCTGAAACACGGAGCTCAGAAGATAGCACAGCAGGCCTCCCGCCCACAGAGGGAGAGCGCGGCTGTGCGCTGGGCAAGGAGATCGGTTCTGCAGACCTGGCATACACGACAGACTCTAGGAAGACCAACAGGTCAGCCATCCTTGGGGGTCCTGAGCAGGCTGCCCCTCGGGAACCTCTCCCCATTGATTCTCTCCTCTCAAAACGTAATTGCTTTTCAGATGAGTCTGTTGCGGGTAGCAGGGCATGCACCGCTGGTGCCGGGTGCCGCAGGTCTGTAGGCGCTCTGGTACCTACACCTGCTCTGGCCTCTGTTGAGAGCAGGGTGTTCATAATCTGCACGAGCACTCAGACATTTGGAATCGACTTTATGGCTAGCTTGCCCTACTTGGTGAAACATTTTGTGTTGCCAGCTCACCTCCCGGGTGAGCAGTGCCTTGCTTAAATGCAACGAACCATGCGGTGCCCGGGAACCGCAGGTCACGTAGCATCTGAGGTGTGACACAGATACAGGCATAAAACTAACATGGGCAAGGGGAATAGTCCTAAGCTTAAACAATATTTATCCTGTAGGCATGGGAAGCAACACTGGTCTGTGGAAGAGAACGTGGAAAGCCTTTCCATGCAGACCGACAGCCCGTCGGCTGCCCAGCTAGCCCGGACACAAAAGCTGGCCTTGTTGAAGCTCACTGCTTTAATGGACAGATACTCCCCTTCCAGTAAGCAGGGCTGGAACTGGTAAGTTGTCTGCTGTTAAAGCTGCCCGTGTTGGAAGGAGAGGATTTGGTGTAAGCAGGTGAATTTCCTTGTCTGCCTAGACGACGTGTGTTCAAGATGGGGAATTTCATCCTGTTAAATTGCTGGCAGTTTCGTGGCTATTTCAGTGGCTCCAGGATTTCCTGTGCTGTGGACTGAACTTTCACACCTTGCTGGTGGTCATGTTGTCACTGGTTATGTAAACGGTCTTGTAGTTTCTCTCCAAGTTTACCCATTTGCAGGGCTTGGACAGAGGTCCTTCACAGAGATTGCAGGACCTGAGGTGAGAGCTGGCTGGGCTGAGAATCACCCTCTTCAGCATCCAGGGCCGGCTTGGACTGAGTCAGTGACAGTCAGCCACGCAGAGGACTTGGAAATGCCAGTTAGCACCTTGTGATGGGGATCTGGTACTTGAGCGTAGAATGAAGTGGAAAGAGCCTGCAGTGTCCTGAAGGGATGGACCGTATTTCACATGAGGATGCTTTACCAAGCTCGCTTCAGTTTTGAAATGAGGAAGTCGTTCCTGTAATTGCCCTTGATGATTTTCTCTCTGTCCTACCATGCTGTGCGTGTGGCAGAATGTGGGGTTGTGGCATGGCTAAACCCTTTCCCGTGTAGTAGCAGGTGGAACCGTGCTGGAGAGCTAATAAGTGGCGTGCGCTGGTTTTTGTTTGCAGGACTATACCGAAGTTCATTAAAAAACCAAAAGCCTCTGACTACAAGGACAAAAATGTGTTTGGGGTCCCTTTACTTCTGAATGTTCAGCGAACAAGCCACCCGCTGCCCAATGGCATCCTGCAAGCACTGGACTACTTGAGAAGCCACTTTCTTGACCAGGTATGAACCTGAGGCAGCCCAGAGCAGGTCTGTTCCATAAACCGATCTGCTCCGGGGAACTAGACTCTGCTTCCAGCTCTTGTGAGGGACTTCCTTGCCTCCTAAGGGTCAGAACAGGCAGCACGGTGTTTTGTATAGGTGTGTGGTACCATGCTGAAGTACGAAAATGTGTCATCCTGTGAAGTTACAGCGCAGTTTGGTGGCACATACTGGGGTGTGAGCGGTCAGTCCCTTACGAAGGCAGCGTGGTTCAGTTTGAAGTCATGGTATCTATTCAGAATGAACCCAACAAATGTAAATACTGTCTTAGTGGCACACAGTGAAACTTTCAGCAGAAGCTTTGCTGAGTTTGGGTTTACGGGACACTTCTAAATCTACATTTTGACTGGAACTTGATTGACCCATACTAAAAATAAAATCATAATTTTCCCCAGAACAGCAATTGCTCTTTGCCAACCCGTAGATGTATTAGATGTATCAGATGTGTCAGGTGTTAAACCTGAACCTCGTGGATCTCAGAGTCTGAGTTTGCTCCAGCATGGGCATCAATGTGCATTTGCTTTTGGATGAACACAGGTCGATATATTAGAAACTTGCAGTTCTGATGTGTAAACGTAGCCTGCTCAAGCCAACTGACAGACATCAATAGTAATGATTCTAAAAGTCAGAAAGCAAACACAAAAATGGGTATGTCTGTCACAGCTGGTTCTGTGAGCATCAGTCATGGTTTGCCTGGGAGGAATATCTGTGCTGCTTCTAATGATACAAAAATATTTTGCCGTTAGATCACACTACCATAGGGTCTTAGCTTTCAAAAAGAAAGTGAAGAATCAATTATTCGTCAGAGGTTTGATTCCTGATGACTCCTCTCTTTGTCTTCAATGTTTTCTTTTACCCACAGGTCGGCCTGTTCCGAAAATCTGGTGTTAAATCCAGGATTCTGTCTTTAAGAGAAATGAATGAAACCAACCCAAACAACGTATGTTATGAAGGGCAGTCGGCATTTGATGTGGCAGATATGGTGAAGCAGTATTTCCGAGACCTTCCCGAGCCTATATTTACTAGTAGGCTCTGTGAATCCTTCCTCCACATCTACCAATGTAAGTGACAAAAGCTATAGTTTTCCAGTTCCTTGAGTATCTTAATACTCAGCTGTGCAAGGCAGTGGCCAGACTAGGACTAGTGCCATGTCCCCTTGTAGTCAGAGGAGCAAGTCAGGCAGGACGTTTCAGAGAAGATGAGTGCATTGTGGCTCTGGACTTCAGACAGATGCAGGTATCTGCATCCTATGGGCCAGCTATTTTCTACTGTAGTGTCTATGCTGTGCTTTGAAGGATGAGTGTAATAACATACATTGTAGCAGCCCTCCTAAATTAGGTTTTTAAATGGTCATTTCCTTATGCAGAATTAAGAGTCTAGTCCCTTTGTTCATGGTGTGAAGTAGCTCCTTGTGCAAGAAGTCACGTTACATTGATGACATGACTAAAGTGCCCAAGCACAGTTGCTGTGAGAAAGCATCTTTGCCTGGAAGTGCCAGCAGCTTTCTGCCTGAGCTCTCACGGCTACTGTCCTTGAAACTCAGCCTTGATAAAGAAGGAAACGTGAGGCTGAAATCTGGCCTTAAATAAAGTTTTAAACAGGTTTTGTCTCCAGTACTTTTTCTCCAAGGAATTCACTTGCAAAAAGCAGCCGGGGAAGGAAGTTGCTGTAGGGGCTTAGGGTGATGTTGCTACAGGCAAGTTTCTTCTTTTGAGAAGAGGTTTTGAAAGTCGAAATATAAGATTTCTGAGTGGACTGGTTTTCAGCCTGGTTTGTGTGACTTTAGCGACATGGGCACCTGAGCTGCTGCTGTCCTGTGTATGGTGTAGGGTCACGAAAATTTGGTTTGTTTTGATTTTTTTTAATCTATTGAGCTTTCAGAATCTTGTCTGAAAACGGTTTGTTTATTTGTTTGAAGTAAGTTTTCTTTTGATATCTACAAATCCTTTCTGTAAGGTGATCCACAATTTCTATGTCCAATGGATGTGCAACCATTCTCTTCCATTTATTATAACCTGGCCACTGTCCACCTCCTCTCTGTTGTTTTGGGGTAGATGCAGCAAATGACTGAATTCTACTCACCCATCTTGTCCCACATGTGACTTGAGCAAGTGCCCAGACTAAATTGCTATCTTTTGGAGATAAGAAATGTGCTGTTCTCACCAAGAAGCATGTTTTGCGTGTTCTGCCTATGTGCTTCTGCGTGAAGGGAAGGAGAAGTGACCTTCTGCCCTTTGCAGTGGTTGTTGGAGAACTGCTCCTGCTGGGGCGGTGCGTGGCAGGATGAACCATACCCGCGCTCCTGCGGCAGCTGCTCGGGCACACAGAGCACGGGGTTTGGCATGAGTTACAATCTGTTGGCAAAACATTGTTCTCTGAAGTGAGTTCCCTGAGAGCATCTCTTCCCTTCGTGCCTGATGCCGAAAGGAAAAGACAGCAGAGTAGCTACCTACTCCAAAGCATCATTCTGGAGCGATATTTTTATGGGGAGATAAGCCCTTATTTGGACTGTAACCAGAGCCTCCAGTTCAGGGTAGGTTCATCCGCACGGTGTTCAAGATAAATTGCAAGCCAAGCACCAGTGTCAGTGGTGCATCCTGACAGGAGAAATAGGACAAAGCTGTACTGGTGTGATGTGACAGTGCCTTGTCTGTTGGGAGCTGGAGTGGCAGGAAAATGGATGAACCTGCAGTTTGAATGCCCTGCTCGGGACTCTCTGGATGGCTGCTTCCCCTGCAAGTCACACGTGACTGCCATCACTTTTGCTGTTTGCAGACGTGCCGAAGGATCAGCAGTTTCAGGCTGTCCAGGCTGCCATTTTCCTCCTCCCAAAGGAAAACCGTGAAGCTTTGAAAATCCTCCTGTTCTTCCTGCGAGATGTGGTTGCTTTTGTTGAGGAGAACCAGATGACCCCAACCAACATCGCCGTCTGTCTTGCACCTTCTCTGTTTCACCTCAACACGCTGAGACGGGATAGTTCCTCCTCCTCCACGAGGTATGAGCATCTCGCTGCTGGCCACGGGGTTCTCTGCTCCAACAAGGCTTTCTGTAGCTGGCCTGGGGTCAGTGTCTGCTTTTAAGGGGGAAATGGTGTATGTGCCTTGGGGTGTGCCTCAAATACGGTTGCTCAGACCCAGCAGGAGCTGACGCGGTGCACGCAGCGATGCAGCGGCTCGCTGTCCAGTGTCGGGAGCGAGGCTGAGGCTCCATTGCCATGCTCCTACACGTGAGCCAGCCCTGAGGCTGAGGCTCCATTGCCGTGCTCCTACACGCGAGCCAGCCCGCCTCCCTTACGAGAGACTGCCGTACTCTGTGGGGCTGCCCACTGGTCCAGCTGCCCAGGAACCCAGCGCATGGCCCACTGCTTGCATTCGGGTGACGCTGGGCTCGCTCCTGCGTGGGCAACCTCAGCCCAGGTGCAGCTTTAAGGCCCTGCAGATACCTGATGGATTGTAGCGGTTGCTGGCACTGGTTCTGCTGGGTGATAAGGGGAGCATTCCTGACAACCTGAGCCACAGGGATTCTGTAAATTTATCTTAGTAAGTACGAGTATCTGGGTTGCATAACATCCCGTTTGTACGTGCGGGGAGGAAGGTGCCCTTGGGCCAAAGTAGCCGGATAATCTCCGAGAGCATTCGTGCCTTATCTGGTCTCCTGAGGCAGGGCTGTTTGCTTTACTCCACGCTCCGGCGTAGGGACAGGCACGTATCAGGGTAGAAAAGGACAGCTGACTGATGGAAACGTTGCACGCCCATCAGAGCAGCCGCTTAATCCCACACTTGGGGATCTACAGATGAGCAGTGGCTCTGAAGCAGAGGCTGTCAGATGGGCTGCTGGCACCTTTCAGGCTCTGACAGCACAGAGCGGGGAAGGAAAACACCGAGAGCTTTTCCTTAGAATGGCAGGAGAGATCAGCATGTGCCTAAGCATAACTAGCACCTGGGGCTGCCCACCTCACCCTGGGCTGAGCCGGCACCTGGGAAGTGTGGTCACTGCGAGGGCAGCCCGGGATGTGCTGCCGCAGGAGGGCAGCGGGTCCTTCTGGATTGCAGTGAGGTCCGAGCTCCTGCAAGCCGTGCTTTGAGAGCTCTGCCTCCTTGGTTTTCACAGGCATTACTCTGAAATACCAGGAGCAAAAAAAGAAAGGGAGTTTTCTCTTTGTTGTTACTGTTTAGAAGCCAGGCTGCTTTGAAGCTTTAGCTTTTTTGTAACTGGGCATTAATGCCTTAGTGCAGGGTTCCGACTTCAAAGCTGACAGGTCTGACTTTGAGGAGCAGGGCAGGACTCTTTATCTTCCACCCAATTTTCAAGCCATTTGGCAGGAATGGAAACATATCAGAAGCCAGGATAAATGATGTCATATAATGATTATCAGTTAAAAGAGGGGACTGTTTTTGCAATGTGTTTGGTGTGGTTTGGGCCAAAGGATTTAAACACGGGCTTTGCCGAGTATCAATGGAGTTTGGTAAAGGCTACACACAAATCATTTTGGGGTCATCGTGGTCTTTGGCCAAGTGTGTGCTGATGTGTTTGGGGAATAAAAAGCCTTGACTTGCTTTTCTTGGGCGTACATTACCACTGGCCAGCACTGCCCTGGTCCCTTTTGGGAAGCGCTGGAAAGGAATAGACCTCGCTGCAGTAACACTCTGGCATGGAAGGGTCCTTCAACGCAGTGCGTGTTTGCTGCCGCTGCCGGTTGCCAGCCCCAGGCAGCCCAGCTGAGCAGGCACCTTGTACTGGTGGCTCACAGCATCTTGCTCACACAGCCCTCCTTTCCCCTCGCCCTAGATCTAGTCAGAGGAAGTGCAGCCTGGGGAAGCCGGACCAGAGGGAGCTGAACGAGAACCTGGCAGCAACGCAGGGCTTGGCCCACATGATCATGGAGTGCAACAGACTCTTCCAGGTACGTCCCTTGCTGCAGCCAAGCAAAAGCCCTGAGCGGCTGACGCAGGTAGCCCTGCAGACGTCCCTCTTCCTCTGGGTGAGGTGTCAGCCCTGCCGGCTCCAGTGCAGAGAAAATTCCTGTCACTGCTGATTTTACCGCAGCCATTTGTAAGGGCTGTGAGAGTATTCCTCCATTTCCCCCTCCATCCCCTGGCTCCTTTGGGGTTTTGACTCCCTGGGCTTGGGGCCAACAGTACTTGTGGGGCAGAGGCTCCACCCTTCTGTGCCATCCCTTCCTGTGGGAGTGGGTTGAAGTTGAGGTGCCTGGCCATGGACCCCAGTAATCTGGAGCTGGACCTTGACCCACAGACTGACTTCCCGGCTTGACCTCGGCATTTCCTCGTCATTATGGACTTGCCCGGCGATCACTAGACTGTGGCTGACCCTGGTTGCTGTCACTGGACCTGATCCCTACCTCCCTTGCTGACTCACCTTCCTGGCTCGACCTCGGACCTCATCACCATGGATGTGTCTGATGATCTGGACTCTTGGCTGGCCCTGGCTGCCATCTCTGGCCTGGCTCAGGTACTGTGGGACCAGGAGGCTGCCCTGCTAGCCCTGTCATCCCTCTCAACTCCCATCCCTCTCCCCAGGTGCACCCCGACAGTCAGCTCGGGCCTCCTCGCGCCCCTGCTCCAGCACCACGTCTGGGCAGGGGCCGCAGTCTCGTGGCTCCCCTGAACTGACACATGGCCCAGGGCTCCCCCTGGCACTGACCTTCCCCCAGCCAGACCCTGGCTTCTGAGTAACACCCACCTCCCCCAGCCCAGCCTGGGGGTTGATCTCTCCATGGCATCATGGCCAGGGCTCCCCAGTGCCTCCCTCCACCCCCAGCCCAATCATGGGGCCCTATTTCTTCAGCAGTGGCCTGAACCCCTCTGCCCAGCCCTGAGGCCCCTTGGGGGGGTGCCCTGATGTCTGCCCCACACCCTACAGTCAGCCCTGGCCATGTGGCAGCTGGCCCCATCCCTGGCTGCACAGCCCCCCAGAATAGCCCCCCAGGGACCCTGAGCTGCCCTTAGACCTGTGGAAATCCTGCGCACTCCTGCTACGACCAGGGCGCCTCACCACAAGCACCGCTGATGCCTGTGAGCTGAGGGGCTGCCCCTCACCAAGGGGTGCTGCTGTGCCCCTGCCCTGCTGAGACTCGAGGACCGCCTGGAGCTGCCCCCCTTCTGCTGGTGACGAGGCCGTAGGCAGCTGCCCACTGCTCTGGACCTGGACCCTGACGCTGGCCCTGCCTGGTCACTCTGGTTG
>NW_010270700.1:20140-21018 GCF_000690775.1 Eurypyga helias
GCGGGCACGTATCTGGTGATACCAGATCTTTTGTACCCACATACAGCTAGCTATACAGGTATGCATGTACCCACACCCGCGAGCACCCGAAGCCAGCGCAACACCTCTGTAGTGGTAGCGAAGCCTCCTTTCTGCTTTCCCTCGCGCAGCAGAGCTTCCAACGCATCCCAGAGCTGAGGCAGGGGCCGCGGCACGCTGCCCTGTCGTCAGCCTTGTGGTTACTGGAGACGGCTGCGCAACCAGCCGACAGCTTTGCCGGCTCTGTAGGGATTCAGACCATTGCAGCTGCGGGGACAAGCATTCCCTTGTGTCTGCCCCTGAGGGAATGATTAATTCATCTGCTCCTCTCCCGGGCTTCCCGCTCCTGCCTGCAGCAGGGCTGCGCGCACAGCACACAGCCTAACGCCGCTGCCCTCCGAGACGCACGGGGCAGCGCTGCGGATGCGTGCGGATGCTTGCAGGCGTGTACGGCCCCCAGCCTGCACCCCCTCACCCCGGTTAAGCGTGTGCTCTTGCACACCGCCCTGGTCTGGTCCTCGAGTGTGACACTAGATCTCTTTCGCAGGCTCCTGACCGATGCCTGGGTCAGCTCGCTGACAGCACCGCGAGACGAGCGCGCCGAGCACCAGGGCCTCGCACCACCGGGCTGGGCTGAGACCGCCCGGCTCTCTTGGGAGCTCTGTGCTCTGCCCAGGGATGCCCGAGGTGACGCCGCGGGCTGGGCCACCTGCTCACGCCTGGCAAGTAAGGTAAGGTAAAGAGGGCGGTGGGAGGCAGCAGTGTAAGACTGGCTCTGGGAGCGTGGGCGACTGTGCTGTGGCTGGGGGGGTTCCGGGAGGGGCTCTTGGGGGTTCAGAGATCCTTACGCTCCGGAGGCT
>NW_010270700.1:21111-22332 GCF_000690775.1 Eurypyga helias
TTCAGAGATCCTTACGCTCGGGAGGCTGAAGCAGAGCAGCCCTGGGCATGGGTCTGTGGGGTTTGGTTCCTGCACAGAGAATTGCTCTGTACTTGGGGCTTCTGAAGTCATCCACGTGCCTGTTCTCTCCTTACCTTCCTTCTTCCCTCACTTCCTCCTTGCCTTTCCTTTCTCCTTTTCTCTCCTAAGGGGTGCTGCTCACTGAGAGCATCCTCCCTTCCCACAACTCCACCCCCACAGACACACACACCTCCGGTTGTTCAGTCCCTTTATTGTCACCCCCCAGGGAACAGCTACATCCTCTGCACAGGCTTAATCCCCAGGATGTCGAATCCTTTGGCCATGATGGTGGCAGTGGCTTCGCAGAGCAGCAGCCTCCACATGTTCACCTTCACGATCTGGCCTGCACAACACCAACACAGGAGCTGGAGCAGGTCTCAGAACAATCAACACCGCCTTCCCCAAGGGAACCCCATCCCCCCCAACCTGGCCCTGGAGCTGGGCACACGGAGCCCCCTCCCGTTCTCCACGAGCCAGGCAGACCCACCAGCTCCGATGTTTCCAGGTGCCTGGCTGGAAACTCAATCTTCCCGCTCATGGGCAGATGGTGACACAGGCTGTGCCAGCCACCTTCAGTCCTCCCACATGGACAACACTCATTCTGCAGCAGCCAGACAACAGCCTTCCCAGCGCCCCCAGTCCCAACTCACCGCTCTGCCTGTCCTTCTCAACGCAGTAGCAGTTGTCATAGAACTCGGTGAAGGTGGTGGCCAGCTCATAAAGGTAGTCACAGAGCGTGTGCAACAACAAGTCCTCCAGGATCTTCTGCAGGATCTCGGGGAACCTCAGGATACACTTGCCCAGTTTCCACTCCTTCTCATGGTCAAGGATAAGCACCTCCTCCCTGGCTGCCTTCTGCAGCATCTGCTCGTCAATACTGGCCAGGCGAGCAATAGCCCTGCAACGATCCAAGCACAGCCTGCTCGGGAGCGCCCCTCGGCTCACCCAGCGCCCCTGCTGCCTGTCTGGCCTGTCTCAGGGCTAGCGCTGGCCGCCCACTGACCTCCTCGCTTGCCCGCTCCTGGGTTACCAGGCCAGAAGAGAGCCATCGGCACTGGGAGCGGCCGCCCCCACAGCGATCCAACAGGGCATGGCTGGGGAACAGGGAGGGATGTGCTCTGGGCACCTGTGCAAATCAGTACTCAGGGTTCCAGAAGAGCG
>NW_010270700.1:22412-39139 GCF_000690775.1 Eurypyga helias
CGGTTCCCTCCCTGACAGCCAAAATCCTGGGATACGTGTTGTACAGAGGGGCTCTGTTTCAGATAGCAGAGGCCACTGTATCCAAGGACAAATAAAATCTGGCCTACGGCGTGTACCAGAGTACCTGGCTTCTCTTCCTGACTCCCCCAACAGTACTGAGTCACCCCTGGCCCCATATCTGAGTCCTGCCCCAGCAGCTCCCCATGCACTCAGCCGACCTGATCCGCGTGAAGGCGTACAGCAAGTATGCCGCCGTGTTTCCCCGGTCATCCAGCATCTTGTCGAAGGAGAACACGTAATCATTTAGCCTGTTATGGGAGAGATCTGCATATTTGATACATCCAAAAGCGACTGATGTCTGGGCAGCTTTCAGCTCTTCTGCCGTGAGGACCTGTTGGAGTTTCAAAACAGAGAACAGTCGGGAAGAAGAGATACTCAGGTAGTTTTTCTGTGCTTCCTCACGCTCCTGTTTGTTTGTTTAAAAAGAAACCTTTCACCCTACACTGCAGAGCACCAAGGAGCTCTGCTTCCCAAACCCACTGTCTCAGGCAGTGCTTGGACAGAGTTTGCTCCTCCTTGTTCCATGCCACATCCCACAAGGCCCAGGTCTTTTCAGCCCTTCGGGATGCACGACAGAAATCTCATTAAACAAAGGACTTCCAGCAAATTCAGCCACAGCCTCCAAGGGAAGGGTGAAGCTGAAGTCCCCTGCAGATCCCCAGCCATCAAGGCCAGTTGTCCTGCCGGGCCCAGCTTTCCTCTCCCACCCCCCAGCACCGCTGCAGTAGCCGGCAGAGGCAGCATGCTGCCGGCACCCGGCCTGTTCTCGCTGCTGCGTACTCGGGGCTGCTCTCCTTTCCCCGTGACAGCACCCTGCCCCAGCTGCTATCAGATCACCTCACTGGCTGCGCATGCAGCCCACGGCATCTCCATATGCTCAGCTCACATCCCGAATGAGGACACCGTAAGTCTGTTAACAGACCTGGGGAGTTCTCAGCGAAGATAAGCAATTTGTCCCAACTACCTTGTCCCGTTCCTTGTCTTTCAGCTTGTCCATCGCTCGCTTCAGCCCTTCTTCCAGGAGGTCTATAAGACGCACTGTATCCCCTGAACGCGTTTTGAACTTCTTCCTGAAAACACGCAGCCAAAGTGACCACCTGCACAGGAGGCAGAGCACTTCCACGCGCTGCCTAGGGTCCCACGTGTGCCCAGGCAAATCCAGGACATGCAGCCAAATTTCTTGCAGGGATTTCCAGGACTCACACCTTTTATGGATTAAAAAGCACAAGCCCAGATTCCTCCATACTGAAGAAACTGGTATCACACAGAGAGCTACAAAAGCGAGAGAGCACCCTTGGGGTGGCTGGGAGGGGTGAGCAGGGAGGCTCCAACAGTCCCAGTTACAGGCATCAGGCAGGACACAATACCAGTGCCAGAGCCCAGCATGTCACCTTCCATTTGGTAGCACCCCACAGCAAACGCAGCCTGCAGTGGCACGTGACCACGGCCGTGCGCCTGCACGCGCTCAGCCACACCTCAGAGACACAGGGAGCGCTCTGGAGCCCAAGGGCCTGGCTCCCAGACCACAACACGAGGTTCTTTCACAACTTTCATTTCCTCTACCATGAAAATGGGGGAAATCAGGGCCTTTGCCATCTCATGGGAGGCACATCAGCTTCCACCAGCCATTCCCAATGCCCCTCCCCAAATGCCAGGCAGCAGAAGCCAGGCCAGAGGGAACCTGATCACAGCACCAGTGACTGTGTGGATCAAAGGACCATGACACACAATGAAATTACACGAATAACAGCATGGGATGCGGTGCTTTTGGGTTGTTTTTTCGGCATGCCACATACATACTTGTCAACAAACAAGAGCAAGTCTTCTGCATTCACTCAAACATCCTCTTCAGAGCACGTACAGAGGAAAACAACACCCAAAGACTTACTTGTCTTCTCCCAGCACCACTCCGAACGCAGCGTGGGCCACTCTGGTTACTTTGGGATCATACCAGCCGATCATCTGTCCAGCTGCAAACACCGTTTGTAAATGCACCGACTGCAAGGAACAAACACCAACTCCGGGTTCTCAACCACTCCTCCAGGTACAGTTTTCTTCCCATCTTTATGTCCTTTATGATGCTGCTTCCACAATGAGACTTAAAATGCTTCCAGCTCTACAAATTCTACTTCAGAAAGTTCAATATTTCAAAAAGTTGTCCCGGCTTACAGAAGCAGCAACTGGCAAATTCCCCACACCGCTCAGGTACGGAGCTGGCAAGCTGGCACTTCCTCAGGTAAGCAGAGACCCAAGTACCATCAGCACAGATCTCATTCCAGTGAGATTCATGCTTCACCCACCCCCGGTGGCAAATGGGTCTCTCCCTAATCAATCAGTTGTAGGGGCTGTTCATGGCGACGCCAGCCACCAACCTACATTCACCATTACAGCAGTAAGGACAAGAGTAAATACACCAACAGCAATAAAACCCCTACGTCGTTCTACCACCGTTACGGCTGCACCCATTACGGAATACGTTTCTGAGGAGCAGAGGCTGGCACACTCACCTGCCCGCTATCGACAACGTAAATAAGGATATCGGCCTTCTCTTCGGACAGCCGGTGTTTAAGAGCAGCTAAGTCAGACGTGTCATATGTGTAACCGCCGTCCGATTTCATGATTGTCAACGGGACAGGGAAACCTGGGACAAACACGATCTTCCGGCCATCATCAACCTGGACAAATCCTAGGAAAGCAATGGAAATCATTCAGTGTTGGACCACACAGGGAGGTCTGTGGGCCAGCACAGGCAGAAACATTTTTTTTCCTGGATGCTACCAGACAGAACAGGCCAAGCACTCACACTGTCAAATAAGTAATGGCTCAAAACATGAAAAAAACCTAAATGAGAACCCCCTCACCAACCAAGTCACATTCTGTGCTGCACTTCCACAACTCCAGACTATGCACAAAGAAGCGGATCTGTCCCGATCCAGCCGTACCAGAAGAGACCTAATTGGGATTTTAGACCTCCTGTCACTGGCATCCAGATCCAGCTTTGCAGCCCCAAACCAGCATCACAGAGTTGGGGCATTAAAGGCAACAGAAGCTCTATGGAGATGCAGTGAGGGCTTAGCACAAAGTCCTTCAGAGATAAGACCTGTCCGAACACTTCAGATGGTGAGACTCAAGAACTGCCAAATGCAGGCAGGAACACATAAACCCAGAGAGTTTTTATGCTCCATGTGGGTTCTTGCCAGTCTCAAAGTCAGCGTGATCCAAAAATGATGCTGTCTGCACAGAAATTCCTCAAAGTTCCCATACAGTGACAACACTAAGACCGGGAAGTCTGCCATATATTGCTCCATGACTGTTTACTAAGGACACAATAAGTTCCAGCAGTAGCTCACGCTATTGCTTGCAAATATCACACACAAACTGCTTTTGGTGTCAGCAAGAAAGATTCAGGCATTCTGGAACAAAACATGTAAGAGTCAATTCTGCTAATGCTTCTCTGGGAGCAAAAGCCACGAAGTCCCTCAGGGAATGTGGCTGAGAAGAAGAGCAAGGGTGGGGAAGATGCGACTGCAAAACCCTCAGGCCTAAGGCTGGCTAAAAGGAGCGAGGTTACCTCGCTCATCCTGGTAGCTGCAGAATTTCTGACTCCCGAGACCAAAAGCCTCACCTCTATCTTCAAATTCCTTCACAATGTCTTTCATCATCTCGTGGTAGAAGGATTCCCCTCGCTCTATGAGTGTGATGTCGAGGCAGCTGTAGATTTTCTGGAACTCTTGGGAGAGGGAAACAGAACAGAATACTTCCATTAAATGCACACAGAGGGAATTAGTGCTGTATGTTTACCGGTGGGCACAGGGAGTCCCTAAAGGCATTTTCCATCTCCTGGTCAAGCCATCAGACTAGGACTCGGGAGGATTTAGCTGAAAGCCTCCACAGACAGCCCAGTACTTTGGTTCTACTGGCCTTTTTAAGGTTCTCATAGCAGCGTGGCAGTGACTTTCAGAAGAAAGCTAGAGGACAGACTCAGACATGAGGCCAAGGAAAGCCACGCTGTCCTACTGCCGAGACACATTTCCCAATCCGGCAAAGTCACCTTTCCGCGACACGTCACAGATCAGTTCCCACGCTTTAATGAAGTCCGGGTTTTTGCTCTGCAGCAGCACCACACACTGGTAGGCACGTTTCTTAAATTCCTCCTCTGTGTCAAACCTCCTCTTGGATTCCTGCAGTAAAACACACCACATGAAGAAGCACGGCTTTCTCCCCTGATGAAAGTTAACGTTCGCGACAGGCTCTCCGGGCACACCGAGCTGGAAAGATGCAGCCTGCTTACAAAGTCTGTAATCACACCCCCCACACAGACAACTCAACACCAGACACTGCAGTTCGGTACCCACCGGCAGGTTACTGCAATAATCTAGTAACAGGGATTCCATCCTTTCGTCCCTATTTGTAAAGCTCCTCAATCTGCTTTTCAGATGTTGCCATAAATATCACGTTTACTTGCTACAAATACCTTGTAAAAAGCTTGGAGATCCCCAATGGGAGGAGAAACGGTTAAGTAATCCGGAAATTTGTCTTGGAGGTGAGCAATGAGCATTCCAAACTGGGTGCCCCAGTCTCCTAAATGGTTTAACCTTGAAGCAAAGAGCACAAAAATAATGATTTCTCAAACACAGGCTTTTAAACACATACCTTTAAAAATATATGTATTCTGAAAGAAGAAACACACATAGTATCAGTAACCAAAACCAGGCAAGCCCCGCCCCCAGTTTCACTGCTGCCCCTCAGTTCCTAACCCTGCTACACTTGCTCAGCTCAGCATCTCACTACACACGAAGGATTATTTGTTATGTGTGCAGACACAGGTAATGCATAAATTTAGCCCAACAAGCCCAGCACACCCCAAAATCAACTCTCACCTCAAAACATCATAACCTGCAAACTCGAACAGCCGGCACATACTCTCTCCAATGATAGTAGACCGCAGGTGGCCAACGTGCATCTCCTTCGCGATGTTTGGGGATGAAAAATCCACCACCACCTTGGCCGCGGTGCAAAGGGAAAACAAACAGCAGCAGTCGTTACCACACCTCCCGTGTTGGCTCTGGGTTTCGCTGGGGGGCAGGGGGAACAAGGCTCGCTCCCTTTGCTGCCCACAGCACACAGCAGCGGAGAAGGAGCCGGGGGGGACATCAGCACAGCTTCCAGCCTGGGGCTCTGCCTGGCACAGGGCGAGGGATCGCTCCCAGGCTGACCCTGGCACAATGCCGCCCCCGGGGTCCCTCACCCACCAGTGACCACGCCAGGTACGTGCACGGCGCCCCGTCCCCATGTCACATCCCATTTATGTGCCGTAGCACCCAGCCGACACGGACGTCACTCAGCAAATCGCTTCGGGAGGAACCCCGCAGCCGCCTGCAGCCCAGCACGTTTCACCTCCACGGGAGCAGGATGCCTACGCGCTTGCTGCCGTACCTTTTTCCTTTTGCCAACAGCTGGTGGTTGAACTCCATTTATCAACAAACTGCTCAGCTGCTTCGACACAAAATCCTTTCTCAAGTGGACGTTGATAAAACCTGCAGGGGAAAAGCCAGCAGTAAGTGCTGGGGCTGCAGAAGTGCCCCAAACCACTCTTTGTTTCCTTCCCCCTCGGATTTCCGTTTCCTCGCACCAAAGCCAAGAGCAGATGAAGTTAGCTTGGCAAAACTTAACTTGTCAGCAACAGGACAACACAGCTTAGACAATTTCTCTTGCCAGATTGCAAGGGCTGTTCTCACACCACTGCAGCCTTCACCGCAGGAGTCAGACGCTCCAAGCTGCTCCACTGTCGTTAACTCCTTTGGGCACAGTCGCGCAAAGGTGAATTTATTAAAAGAAATATTAGGAAAATAAATAATCTTGCCAGTGTCTGCAGAACGCAAACCCAAATCCTGCTTTGTCTCCTTTTTTAAAATTAATATCCTGAACCATATAGTTTCACCTGGGATAATCCACACTTGTGGGACAACACTGACTTCTGTTTCACAGAGCTAATAAATGAGCTCCTGCCCAAGCACTCCAAGGGCTGCGCTATGGGGTTTTTGTGTTTATGCTGCAGCCCTAAGGAGCATGAGCCCTTGTATTTCTGCCCGGGTCACAGGGACAAAACAGACGCAGCGATTAATGACCTCCACGCTACTCCGGCACCCCAGTGCTGAGAGGACAAGGTCTCCTCACCATGCAGTCAGCAGTGAGGAAGGCCTACCGATCTTGCTGTGATTTCATGGTGGTGGCCTGATGCCCATTGCCAATATTTGGAAGGGAAAAGCTGATCCCTTAAGGATGAGTGGAAAAATTGCAAACTAAAGGGCTCAGGATTGCACTTGCCAATTCTAATACAGAGGTAGATTTTCTGCTGCTGCACAAGTCTGAGGACTACAAAGACCCCCAAGACAGAAGCAGCTAATTCACCCCATAACCGCAGTTTTAAATCACAAAATAGTTGAACTCAACTCAGCTTCCCCAACCGCCATCCCATATAAAACCACTCTATCTGCTTTAAAACATAGCAGGTGTGTAACATGAAACTATCTTACCAGGACCAGCAATTTCCACCTTCTCAATGCATTCGTTGGCAGGGATATTCTTTGATATTTTCTCAGCGATTTCTCTCGGGCTAACCTTCTGTTCCTTGGTTTTGAGCAGTATCTGAAAGACAAGAAGATCAAGTAAAATTCAATCCTCCAGCACATCCTACAGAGTGAAAGAGAAAGCATAGATACAGCGGCACTGACAGATCGTCCTGATCCTTTAGCTTCATAATGCAGACACACACAGAGAAAAGCATCTTTACAGACTGGATCAGTTCTCTCGACACACAAGTCTAACTAGGCCCAACACATTCACTCCCTTCTACTAAGGGCAACTAAAGGGTAGTCCCTATGTCACAAGAAAATTGTGAGCTTATTGCACCTTCCAGTACCTGAAGGGGCTACAAGGAAGCTGGGGGGGGCTTTTTACAAGGGTCTGTAGTGACAGGACAAGGGGTAACGGGTTTAAATTGAAAGTGGGAAGGTTTAGATTAGATATCAGGCAGAAGTTCTTCCCAGAGAGGGTGGGGAGGCACTGGGACAGGTTGCCCAGAGAAGCTGTGGATGCCCCATCCCTGGAAGTGTTCAAGGCCAGGCTGGATGAGGCTTTGAGCAACCTGGTCTAGTGGAAGGTGTCCCTGCCCATGGCAGGGGGGTTGGAACTGGATGGTCTTTAAGGTCCCTTCCAACCCAAACCATTCTGTGATTCTAAGAAAATCTTCCAAGCTATTTTTCAAAACCTGTTAAGTGATTTGGCAAATTTGTATTTCTCTACACTAGCGAAAGGGACAAACTCTTTAAGAATCAACATAGCTGGCACAGTCCTTCACATTGCTTCAAAATCCCGTTCCTCAGTCTCCCGGACATCCAATGCTCTGCCAGCATTCCTACTGGCAGTTTTGAACCGTGCCTACAGTAGGTGCTGACTGTGGTTTCAGAACAATTCTGCTGATTTATGATTAAAAGCAAACTGCCTTCAGTCTCACCTTAGACTCAAGCTTAATAAGTAAGTGACTAAATAAATAAAATCCAATAACCCAAGCAACCAAAGGTAGTCCTAACACTGCCCAATGTTCTTCAAAGAGCATCAGACAAGCTGCTGGTAAAGTAGCTCTGCTTCTCCCTCCAGACATAAACGGCCCACTGGGTGGAACTCAAGTAGCACGACGCAAGTTCACGTACAGTGACAGCATCAGACTGGCTTAGGTTGGAAGGGACCTTCAAAGATCATCTAGTCCAACTCCACAATTCCTCTGTCCATTCCCAAGGCATTTTGTCACATAGCTTTTTGGAAAGCTTACAGAATGACCCGTTAGGAGTCTGTGAGCTAGCCCAACACGCTCCCTGCAAAACTCTACATTCACACTGTAGAGAATTAACACAACTATTTGTTTCTAAGCATATGATTTTCCATTCTTACTGCAATGTGTTTGAAAATAACCTTTCACTCCCATCAAGGCCACACAGGGCACCTACCTCTTTGTCAACTCAGAATTCACACTCACTACTGCCAGTATTCGCTAGCTTGCAGGCTGCTGCAAAATGTGACTTCTGCTTAAGTTTCAGCTTCCTGCTTATCCTGCCACAGAGCTGATCATTACAAGATCCTTACAAGATGGTAAAGGCTTAGAATGGGCAAGAAAAGAAAACCCCTGTATCTTTAATGCTACTCGAAAGTGCAAACTATAGGAAAAAATAAATGCAAAACCTGATTATGGGCACGCTACACCAGACTACAGGTGTGCTATCTGAATCATTCCAAAAACAGTCGCTATTTCTATTACTCTGAGGAGCAAGCACAGCTTTTGGCTCAAACCCCAAGCATTAACATGCTAACGAGCTCCCAGGAAAACAATATGCATTTGTGAGGCTGTTTCCACATGGGTGCGTCGCAGGGAGGCTGCTGTCTGGCACGTACTAGTGCTGCCCTGAGTCAGGGCACTGGCTGCTGCTCTGGCAGTCACGGTGACCGGTGTTCCAGCTCTGTGCGCCACGGTCAAGGCCCTAAAACTTAGGCTGACAAAAAGTCCATAACCTGCTGGTCTCAGAGGGAAAGGACTGCACTGCATCCCTGACTCTGCTGCTACGCTCCGAGCGTGCTGCTTGGGCGAGTATTGCCAAGCTCAGACCGATGCGCCTTTCCAGGGAACAGACTCTGTAGCCAAGACCAGTACTAGGAACACTTATTCACCAGCACAGCTGACAAGCTGGAACTTGAAACCCTGGCTTGAAGGGGACCGTTCAGACACCGAGTTATGCGAACAACGTTGACACTGAGAAGCCAGGACTGCTGGAGAATCCCAACCCCGACTTAATTGGGGTAAAGCAGCGGTCAAACAACGGCGAAGCTCTGAAAGCCCGTGTCAGTGCAGTCACCCAGCGTGCTCCTCTGGCTGGAGCCCAGTCACAGTGTGCTAACGAGACCAAGGGATGACACACGTATCTGCGAGGGCTGTTTCCGCTTTGGCACTTCAGACCAAGAGCCTGCTGGCTGGCACGTATGGATGCTGCCTGCGAGTCAGACTCTCTGTGGCAGGACAACGGGCACTGCGGCTGCAGACGACAACCTGGGAGAGCAGAGTTCCATGCATGTCGGTGCAAGCTTGATGTCAAGACTACCAGTCTAATAGATCAATAAAGGTGAATTGACAGCAGAACACATAAAAAAACCCCAAACCAAACCAAGTTGTATCTGTTGAGATTGCAGAATAAAAGCTCTGGAATTACAGAGAAAGAGCCTACCTCCTCACTCAAAGTCATCAACGCACTGAAAG
Organism: Eurypyga helias; assembly: GCF_000690775.1. Taxonomy (NCBI): domain Eukaryota; kingdom Metazoa; phylum Chordata; class Aves; order Eurypygiformes; family Eurypygidae; genus Eurypyga; species Eurypyga helias. The sequence goes on from NW_010270700.1 coordinate 31,777, forward strand.
TCTGGGCACTTGAGCACCTAGGAGAAAGCATGACCTTTCTGCCACACCTCCTGGTTTTACTTAAGCACAGACCCTGCCCGCTGAGCAACTGCTGGGGTGTCTCTTATTCTCTTAGGGTCCAAATAACTTCCAGAAAACAGCAATGCCAGAATATCAAAGTAACTGTTGATACTAGCCAGCTCAAGGAAACCCCAGTCCTTCCTTTGCACACACTTAACAGGTGTTCTGTAAAATGGAACAATTCTTAGAGTTGCCTGAAAACCCCCAAGATTAGAACATCATAGCAAAAACCCCACGTTTCCTGCCTTTTGCTCATTTAAAAGAAAACATGGATTCCACCAACCATCAATATGGGGATGCCCACACAGCCTCCCCTTCGTAAATGCTTGGGTAACGACAGCCAGTAAGACAGGAACAAGAGCACAAAAAGTGCGGAATAGCACGCTCAAATCCATCTGAAAACGAGAACTGAAAGTGCTTAAAACAAACACGCTGATCAGCCAGACTTCACTGCAACTAGGGAATTAACAAGAGACTTTTGAAAATGAGGATTTGGCTGCAGAAGTATGCAGGACGGTGCCCGAGCAGCAGCCTACACCCGGCTCGACACTGAGAGGGTGCTTCAGGCGTGCCGCAGCCCCTGCGCAGGACCCAGGGTTGGCCCGCGCCAGAGCTCGCAGAGGGCAGACCAGGATGCAGAATGCAGGGCCCCCCACCCGGGGAGCGTCAGGGCCCCTTCCAGGAAGCTGAAGGACCCACACCATCAAGAGGTGCCAGAGACAGGGCGCGAGCTTGTTACCCACCCGCTCTGCGAGAAGAAGGGGTGGGCACATAACCCTGTGCAAATGCGTGGTGTTACAGAACAGCATTTAGAGAGTTGTAGGTGTTTATCAACATTTTGTAACTGGCCAGAATTGTGATTTATTGTTTTGCTGGTATTGGTTCCAAACATGTAACTCTCTAAATGATAGTTAATTGCACATCATCAGTAAATCAATACAGCACTTAAATCCTGATTTGATTTAGACCCCACACGAGTCTGAAGGTCTGCTCTGTGAAGGCTGACACTTCCCCTACAATGCTGTTAGACACTAAGTTCTCAGCCCAGAGGCCTGCAACAAGCCTGAAACAGATCCAATATTGCAACTCTCACTGTGCTGCCTGTCCCATAGCTTTCCACAGACAGCATCCCTGCTTTTCCTTCTCTTTGTAAGCCCGTTGGGATTTACCTGTGTTATGCCCATGGCGCTGTTACACTGGTAATCCCCAAACTTGGGCTGCTGACTAGGCGTCACCACGAGCGGAGGGTTTTCTAAATCTGGGTAGGCAGCCTGAATAGCAGCTCCAAAGATCTCCTGAAGACAGCTGTTGATATTAATCATGCTTTTTGCTGTTTTACTTCTTTCCTCTTGAAGGCTCTGAAAAAAACCAAAATCCAGAAGGCTAAATTCACAGTATCTGAGAAGCCGTTACCTCCCACAATTTCCCGGGCTGCCTGGCAAAGCACGACTGACAGATTGGACTGACACCTCTAGGCACAGGAGCAACACATACAACATAAAAATCAGTGATTCAAGGGCTGCTTCTCCCTTTGAACCTCCCAGCACAACTGCTTCCCCTGAATGCAGGGCTGTATGACTTCTCACATCCTTCTCGGTGATCCTGCAGGGGCCTCGGCTGCGATGCCCGTTATGTGACTGGGGAAGACTTGAGGGTGAAGGCTTATTAACCTGCTCACACTTTCTGTAAACTGGTTTTGGTTAAGAAACCAAGAAGTATCTCATGTGCCAGCAGCAATTAAGGCATCAGGATGCAGAGTGAACACGCACTCACACATCGCTAGCAGTATAAACCGATGTCATTTATTTAGCTTGTCTTAATGAGAACAAAACCCACGTGCTACAGCGTTAATTCTTTATTCCCTTACCTTTCGAAGGAAATTTAACCGATACTTAAGTTTTGCGTTTTCGTCTCGCAACCCTTCCAAACTCGGGGAGACTCCCAAGCATCCGAAGTTCTTCAGACGCTCAATTTCTGCAGTTAACAACTTGATCTCGTTTTCCTGAAAAGCAAATTGAATTGTCACCCAGTAATTCTTGGAGGAGGGGGACAGAAGGTGAGGAGCTGAATCTCAGACACAGTTCTAGTTTTGCTTCATAAAGGTAAGAGCAATGACACTTAAAGTGAATAATCCCAAACCATTAATGTTTAAAGGTGGTTTCTATTTGTGTCAAAAACAAGGATTCTGAAACGTTCTTGAAAAAGTCAGTGAGCTAACAATCCAACTAATATCATCACAGAAGCACAAGTAACACAACAGGTCATGCTAATAAAACGTATTCCCAAAATAAGCACTTTCTCAATTTCTTTATGTCTAATAAAGATGTCAAATATTTGACTCGAAATTCCCTAAAGCCTCCTCCAGATCTCACGGGCCACAGTTTCTCTTCCAGAGGATGAAACGACCATCACTCACACAACCCCAGCCAGCTGAAACACCAGCCAGAGACAGAAGTGCCAGAAGTACAGCGTGCTGCTTCGTGGGGGCACTGCTGCAACCTGCACCCACTCCCACCCTGCACGCCACCTTGCCTTCCCCACCTCCAGCGTGGTTTCTCCCTTAACACTGACACAAGGCATTCAGGAGCCATCGGGAATTTCAGGTGGCCCTCTATGCTCCAAATAAGGAAACCTCCCTGCACTTCCCTGTGCCCCTCTAGACTTCACAGCACATCAGAAGGATATAGACCGGTTGGAGTGAGTCCAGAGGAGGCCATGGAGGTGCTGAGAGGGCTGGAGCCCCTCTGCTATGGGGACAGGCTGAGAGAGTTGGGCTTGTTCAGCCTGGGGAAGAGAAGGCTCTGGGGAGACCTTATAGCACCTTCCAGTACCTGAAGGGGCTACAAGGAAGCTGCGGGGGACTTTTTACAAGGGCCTGTAGTGACAGGACAAGGGGGAACGGGTTTAAATTGAAAGTGGGAAGGTTTAGATTGGATATCAGGAAGAAGTTCTTCCCAGAGAGGGTGGGGAGGCACTGGAACAAGTTGCCCAGAGAAGCTGTGGACGCCCCATCCCTGGAAGTGTTCAAGGCCAGGCTGGATGAGGCTTGGAGCAACCTGGTCTAGTGGAAGGTGTCCCTGCCCATGGCAGGGGGGTTGGAACTAGATGGTCTTTAAGGTCCTTTCCACCCCAAACCATCCTGTGATTCTATGAAATGCCCCAGGAGCCAGTCTTAGCCCAACGGCTGAACGCTGTTGCAAGGAGCAGTAACTTCCCTCACCCCATTCTCTAAGGAAACCGAGTATCTGAAACTTCAACTCTGTTGTCCATCTCTTGTTCTCCCCCAGAACAGGCTTTGTGCTCATCAGCCACAACCCCCGCTCACAAACAGAGGTCTGGAGACTGTTTTGAATAAATACATTGAAATAACAAATGTAAGCGACTCACTGCCCACCCTGGCTCCTTCAGGCTCTCCTCTACCAGAACTCCCACAGCTCGAGCCAGCTCAGGCTATTACTGCAGTCAAGTAGGCCACCAAACCTTATCAAAAAGGGCTCATTTACTTTGTGGCTCTTGAAACAATTAGAATATTTAATTAAGGAAAAAAAAAGTGGCCCATCAAATCTTCTGGTCTTGCGTGTCCACCTGAACAACAGCTCCCACAGATACCACTCAAACTAACTCCAGATGCTGAAAAAACCTACGCTGAGCCAAAACAACCTGGAGATCAGGCTGTTTGTGGAACAAGCTCAAAACTGAGATCATTCTTCATCTGCACTTCAGCTTCCAGCACACTTCACAGCCTCAGGGTCTCCTCGCCTACAGAAATGAATGCTTCCTGCAGGTTCGGATGTGAAGGAACAAGACTTAAAGGAAAAAAACAACCCAAACTCTACCAAAACCTCTGGTTTGGCATTAGCCAACTAAAAATCATTGAACAATGCAGTTGTATCTCAAGAATAACTCAGGTCAAATAGCCCATCGCAGCTTTTTCTTTTGCAGGTGTTTTTTAACCCAAGGCAGATCCCCCTCTCAACCAGTCAGACCGTTTTTCTCTCTCATACAGACATACTTTTCCCCATATAAGCAGCAGAAAATGTATTTTTTGTCATTTTTGACTTTCCTTACTGGCCTGACCTGGCAGCATTTAATACAGTTTACAGGCCCATTTGAAAAATGTTCCGACTGAACATGGTTTAGAACAGCGCAAGAGTCTGCACGGCGCTACTTTACAGCTGGTTCACTGTAGGTTTAGGCAAGCATTATAGCTACAAGCTGACTTAAAGGAACATCGGAGCAGTGACCTGCAGAACTCATCCCCCCAACCCTCGAACGTGCTTTAAGGAAAGCACAAAGATACACTGTACTCCTGGCATCACCTTGGCCCTAAGTTCTGTGCCCACCCAGTATCACCTTCCCTCCAGCAAAGCCACCAGTTCGGGACAGGTTAGCAAGTCAGACCTTTCCCAAGTTTTGCACTGAAGACAGGCATTTGCATTCTGCTTTTGAAATGAAAATCACCACGTATCCACGTCAACAAGCAGCTCACACTTACTCCTCCGGCATTAAAAGATTCCCCCCAGCCATAGCCGCCGAGAGATTTCAGTACCACTGGCAAACTCTTCAGAAAAGAAATTGGATTTGGATTTTCCACAAACGCCTCTGGCCAACCAAGCTGAGACTCACAGGAGGCCAGATGACCAGTATCTCACTGGAGGTTCTCTCCGTTCTGTTAGACTACAAGAGAGGATGAGGGAAGAGGTTTATCCATGCGCACAGCCAGAACCCGGAACAAAGATTCTCAGGAATCACCGATCCCTGGGGCAGACATCTGGCCCAAACAGCTGTTCACCCAAAGTACAGGGTGACAGCTAGCATCCTAATCGCTTGCCTTCGGCCAGGAGGTACCAAACTCTGAAACAATGCCACAGTTCACTCCCATGTGCTTCTTTCCCAGGGCTGCACCAAACCGGTAAATTCACAGCAGACGCCTGCAGACAGGAGACTTGCAGGCTGCCCCCAGTTCAGATCTGACCCAGCCCAATGGCTCAACCCAGACTCGTACACTTCCCTATCATGTTTTGTGCTCTCTGCAGAAAGTTTCAGTAGCGGTCTTTATGTTAGCTGAGTGTGAACTCAAAGCACAAGGTTTCACCACGGTGGTCTAACTGCCTACCACCCTATTGCTGCTGCCCTTTTTGTGCTCATTAACAGCTAAGAGAGATGATGAAATGAACTTTTTATGCAAAACCACCTGCTAGAAAAGCCTGAATGATTACATCGAGTTCCAGGGGTTAAGATCACAACAGCTGGGCTGGACAGCCACAAGGTTGAGTACAGATAACGGCTCCAGAGCTAGCAACAAGGGCATCCTGGATCATGGGCCAGTCAGGATCATAGAATCATGGAATGGTTTGGGTTGGAAGGGACCTTAAAGACCATCTAGTTCCAACCCCCCTGCCATGGGCAGGGACACCTTCCACTAGACCAGGTTGCTCCAAGCCTCATCCAGCCTGGCCTTGGCTCCCCATACCCAGGGATGGGGCATCCACAGCTTCTCTGGGCAACCTGTTCCAGTGCCTCACCACCCTCTCCGGGAAGAATTTCTTCCTGAAATCTGGACAATGCTCTTAGTCATGTGGTTTAGTTTTAGGTAGTCCTGTGAGGAGCAGGGAGTTGGACTCAATGATCCTCATTAATCCCTTCCAACTTGAGATATTCCATGATTCTGTGATGCCCCCCTTGACCATGTTGCCAAGCTCACCTGGAAAAAGGTCTTTAGACATTTGAATGTTATAAATGCCCTTTATCACAGCAACCTGTGATAAAGCTAATTCTCTAGCAAATCACTTATCAGTGCTAGAGGTGATTAAAGGGACATTATAAATTCTACATTCTTTCCTAAAACCAAACCACTACATTAAACTATGGCTACCCGTTGTAACTCGTCTCACAGCATCAGTCAAGTGAGGAAGGGAGACAATGCCAACACCCCTCTGACCTACAACAAAACCTGTAACTGAGAAAAGGAAGGAAAAAGCTGCTGTTTGGGACATAAAGTGTCACCCCCTGGATTACTCCACCTGCACAGCCCTGGACGTAATCACAACTTGTCAGTAAAGGGTCATACCTGATGACCACCTCATGAGAAGCTGCGGGATTTACATGAGGCCATGCTGACATCTCCAAGGGCTCTTTGGTCAGCTGAGTGCTAGAAATCTTCCCCTCACCTGTGAATACAAAAAAACTATAGCTTTTTCAATAGGACCAAAATCATCCTTACATTTTCCCTTAGCACATAAGAACATCTTCCAAAGGCCCCACTGAATTCACATGGAACTTGCATAAGCTTCTGTCTCTGGGCTTTAATGGGATGGTGCTTTTCTCCACCACATTTAAAAACAAAAAAGGGGTGAGGAAGAAAAAGGCCTGAGAAAGGATGGCAAACAGCTCACAGCACCCCTCCTCCTTCTAGCCTCCTGCATGGTTTTAGATCTGCTACTACTCCACCAAGCCTTCACTGAGCCAGCACAGTGCAGCAGCTTCACACACACTCTTTGCAGGGTTACTTTCCCAAAACGATTCCTGCCGGTCAGCTCACAGCGGGCTTCAGGGCCTGCTGGGGCCAGCACCAGGAGCACATGGCTGGGAGTGAGGTGACAGGTAGATCCAGACTCAGTAATTCCACACAATCTCCTTCAGCCTCGTGAAGTTAGAGCTGAACATTGTCCCTCTTGCTTTGCTTCAGTGACTGGAATTTGTTTACAGACTAAAGACCTGTGATAGCAAAGGGAGAACTGCGTTGCCAGAACACCCGAGATGCCTTTCCTCTCCTAGCAGCTACGAAGGAGAAATGCAAAAACAAAGGCAAAAAGGAGCTGCAGAGATTTCAACCGTCAGATTATCTCAGTGTTTTATGGCAGCGCTTATCATATGTTTGAATTGTGAGTAGAAAACATACTGAGAAGCTGTTTAAGAACACATGTACAGTAGGCAAAAACCCACAAGCTGAGTGTCCTGAATCCATTACATGCTCTTGGGGCGATGTAAGGGAAGTTAACCTGTGGGATTCAGAGATTTCCTCTGTACTCTACTGTCAGTACCAGTCACTGGCCAGGATAAACCTGGCAGTCCCATTTATTTTTATTATTATTATAGTCACTGAAAAAGCAATGGGTTGTCACCATCTTTTTTCCCAACCCAAAGCACTTTACGGTTGCAGTAACTCTGTGTGAGAAAGCCAGGACTGCCATCAGCACACCTGCCCTCCAAGAGGTCCCCTGGAAGTGCCTCCCAGGACCCACCCGACTTGGCCGCTGTCCCTCCCGAGGGCAGGACACCCTCCAGCCCTTCGCCCTCGCCT
>NW_010270701.1:0-1831 GCF_000690775.1 Eurypyga helias
AGAATTAACCGTTTTCCCTTTAATTTAACACCTCTTGGAGCAGTGGGGTCCTGCACGCTTCTCCGTCCCTTTAAAATCTCGCCCCGCTCCGGGGTTGACGCCGGCCTTGGGCGCGGACGGGGCCGCAGCGGGAGCACCGAGGGTTCGCTCGGGAACGGGAGACGATGCGTTGGCTGGGCGCAAAGTCCCCTCAGCTGCCCCTGTAACCAGCCTGTAACCAGCCCCCGGTCGGCATCCCTCCACCCCGGCATAACGGCCTTGAAGAAACAGCTAATCAAGGTGCTTTGAGGATGTTCTACGGCCGGTGGCAACTTGGCAAGGAAAGTCAAGATCCACATACTGAAATTAACTGAAATGCCCCCATCAGAGTACTAAAATCACACCCATAGGTCAGAGAGCACGTGCCATGCTGCCAGCAGTATGGTAATTGTATGTAAATCACTAACCAGTCACTGTAAGAGGGTGGGCTGGGGCAATGGCGAACCCTGGCAGTTCTGCGTATAAACAGAGCACAAAGATCCCCTCGTGCTGGGATCGGGGATCCCGCAGGCTCCCGGCACTGCAATAAACCCCTGAACCGCCGTTGGGTCCGGGGAGTTCTCTTGGTTACCCGTTTTGGTAGCAGCCACCTGAGCACTCGAGCGAGCAGGAGCAGGAGCTGGCTCCTACAGCAGCTTGCGATGTCACCGGTGGGTAAGCCGGGAATTGGGAATGAACGGACACCTGGCCGTGCCGCTGTCTGTGATGTGACTGGTGGCTGCGGCTCGCAGGGCAGGAGCATACGCTGGCTCACCTTAACTGATCGCGCCGAGCTGCAGCTTCTGCTGATGGTCACAGCTTCCGTGTCTTCTGCTTTGTGCTCCCTGTGCACCCGCTCGCTCCCTCAGACTACACCCGGGATAAGCACCACTCGGCAACAAGTAAACCAGCAGTGTGTTACCGACGTTGTTCTCCAACACGGCGTTGTACCGGCTCCTGAGAAGTACATTCACACCGGGTGAAAGCCCACAGCTTGCAGCCTTCAGATCTAGCTCCTCGTGCCGAGTCGTGCGGTAACCCACGTGTCCTGATGCCACATGCTTGACTGGGCGATGCATTGTGTTTAGAACCCACTTAACCCAAACATCTAGTGTTTCTTAACAGCACACACACCCCCCTCCTCAGAAAGGTTCTACTGCCAGGCTGAGGTTAAACTGTACAATTGTCACGCGGCTGATCTGGAAGACCCTGGGAACAACCGACCTGCCAGCCTCCCCTCTGTGCCTGGGAAGACCATGGAACAGCTCCTCCCAGAAGCTACGCCGGGGTACTTGGAGGACAGGGAGGTGAATCTTGGCAGCCAGCGTGGCTTCGCCAAGGGCAAGTCTTGCCTGCCCAACCCAGTGGCCTTGTATGATGGAGTGACTGCAGCAGTGGACAAGGGAAGAGCTACTGATGTCATCTAGCTGGACTTCTGTAAGGCTTTTGAGTGCCCCCGCCCCCCAGGCATCCTTCTCTAAAGGGGAGAGAGATGGATTTGATGGGTGGACTGCTCAGTGGGTAAGGAATTGGCTGGATGGCCACATTGAAACTGTTGTGGTCAAGGGCTCGATGGAGACAGCCAAATGGAGATCAGTGATGAGCGGTGTCCAGCAGGGTCCCCGCTGGCACCAGGACCACTCACTCTCTTCAGTAATGACGTAGTACGGCTGGGTGCACCCCCCGCAAGGCTGCAGGTGATGCCAAGCCGAGTGGAGCTGTTGGTGGGCTGGAGGGCAGGGTTGTCATCTAGAGGGGCCTTGACAGGCTTGAGGAGTGGGCATAACGAGTGTGGCCAGCAGGTCAAGGGATA
>NW_010270702.1:0-37530 GCF_000690775.1 Eurypyga helias
GGAAATCACACGCTCGCATTGATGGCGCTGGAGGAAACTTTGAACGGGACGGTTTTGTTGGGCTTTCACCGTCTGGGTGCTTGGGTGTCCTTCCCTGCTGATGGGCCCGTTCCTGTCTTCAGCGTCCCGCGGGGAAGCCGGGGCCGTGTCGTTTTCCCCCCGTCTGTGCGTCACGGTGGCCCTTCGGATCTGTCAGGGAACGGAGAAAGTGCGCCAGGGCGCCGGAGGTTTCCTTTAACGTGTGCAGCTTTATTTGCCTGTATTGTAGTGGCCTGCACAACTTTTCTTTCCGTTTTTGTTTTCTGTATATCACAGGTCTTCATTGTTGTTGTCCCTTTTCCTTTGGTGAGGGCACGTGGAAAAAAAAATTTACAGGGTGGTACAGGTGAAAACATAGAGAGCCTCGATACAGTCTTGCTTAGGCACCTGAAGGGATCCCGAGGATTAGCTGACTGGGCACAATGCAACAGAAGACCCTGAGGTTCTGTTTCAGGGCACACAAAACGCGTGTTGGGTTTTTGATAACATTTGGAAGTAATGTATTGTTTTCTAAACAATGCTTATCTGGATGTTTGCAAGAATGGGGGGGAGGGTCTGAAGAGGAAGCCAAACCCTACTGACCTTCATTTTAATTCAAAGAGTTCCTGCATGATCTACAGAATTCCCATTGAATCTAAATATAGTTTTGTTTGGAAGTGCATTGTGGAGCAGTGTCCGAATGCGCAGCAAGATTTGTATTTTCAGGCTGGATCCAAAGGCCTCCGAAATCAACAGGAGTCTACTGAGAGGGCTCTTATTTCTGCAGTGTGAAAGGTCACCTATCTTATCTCATGGAATTCAGGACTGCTGGACCTTTTGTTTTCTGAATTGCTGTGGGAAGAAGTTTAATGTCCCATTGTGATAGGCTGCTTCAGCAAGGAGCCCCTGAACCCCTGTTCCTATCGTTGGCGCTGGCCTCTGTCATAAAGAATAGTGTCCTATCTGGGAGCGGATCTCTGTCATGGGAAAAAAAGCTGCTGGTGCAGGAGAGTCAGCGGGCTTGGCCAGGTGTTCAGGTGAGGAGACCTGTGAGCAAAGGCCTGTTTGTGTGGTCTCGTTCCTGCAGGTCTCGGGGGACTTCCTTGATAAGCACTCGATGATGGGTAAATGAATCCCCTTTTTCTGCAGGGTTTCAAAGCATGCCTAGGAACGTAATCAAATCGTAGTCATCAGTGTCAGCACCTTGACAGACCTGATCACAGAGGAACAGATACTGGAGTTTACTTACTGAGTAGCACACAGCACACGGAGATGTTTAAAATCTTTTAAAAATACATTTGCTAACGCTTGTGAGACCTCTAGCCTAATTGCAGGCTCAAACCCCCGCCCAGTCCTGGTGTAGTGAGCAGCTCCTCAGGAAGGAAGATGCAATAAACAGTCCTACTTACTGCCTTCTGAGTGTGAAGTAGGTTAGCGGGAGATAACAGTCAGGGGTTCGGCTACTCAGCTGCTGCGAATTGGCCTTGCAGTGGGAATCTGATGCAATAAGCTGGCAGGTTGAGCACTGTGTAATGTTTGTGCCAGAAAAGCAGCTTGCCTCTTTTTTTTTTTTTTTTCCCTTCCCCTTCCTTTCTTGTTTAATTATATAACAAGACATCTGAAAAAGTAGCTCCTCTCCATCGGAGTTTCACGCCCTTACTATAGAAGTCCAGAGAGTTTCATACAAGCTCTTCTAACACACTGTCAAACCAAGCAACTCCTGGAGGAGTAAACACAGGAGACTACTGCTTGGAGCATGCTGCTCTCAAAGGATTTACCTCCTTTGCCATAATAATTAAGGGATCTTTCAGCACAGATTCAGAAAGATTTCCACACCTGGTTGAAAACCCTTTGGAAAGGTGGGTGGGTGCCTCAGAGATGAAAGAAGGGCTAGTTTCCTGCTGTTGATATCTCTCCTGATGAAAGAGAGAAGGTGTATTCTCATGTGTGGGGCATCTGACAAGGGATTGAGTTCACATTAGAATAAAAAGCCAACCTACTGTTTGGAGTCTGCAGGGATAACAAATCTAATTGCTTGCGAGGGCTGTGATTCATACAGTTTATGTGTTGCTGTCCTTTCAATTAGACATATTTAAAATATATAAATAACTTAAAGTTTTAGTGCTCAGATGCTGTGCATTGATTACACAATACTGTTAGTTGTTTGTGTCTCTTTAAAGTCCTCCAAATCTCTGTGGACAGCTGATAAAAAGATAGAACTCTCTGCTTATGTTGAAACTCTTTAACAGTTCTCCCAAGTACAAGATTTACTGCACCCTACATTGTCAATTCCCCTCTCTTCACTGCTGCTGCCTTTACAGTTTGCTACCACAGTGCGGCCTGTGTGTGAATCAAAATGTCATTTTCATCAAGCAAGGGTGCAAAAGAACAAAGTTTAATCTGAAATTATTCCAGATCAGCATTTTGGTATTGCAGTATCAGCATCAGTTGCTGGGTGATGTTCTGAACTAGTGGAGAAGAAAAAAAAGAAAAGGTGCCTTGGTTTATCCCTAATTAAAAGTTTTGTATGTGCCTTGCAGGCTGTGTCTCTGGGTAGCTGGTAATGGGATACAGGATCTCCTACCTCCAGGATTCTGGCTGGAGTCGAGAGCAGGTTGTTGTGCCTGGAAGTTGTTGCTGTTGGCAGCTGTGGGGCAATCCATAGGAAATGGGTTGGTGGTCTCTGTCTCACTCCCGGTTGGCAAATAGCCTTGTCATAAAACCACCACAACAATTACCGCTAATTGGCATCACTGTTGGCAGTTTCACAGGAGAGGCTGAGGACTGAATGGGGATGTAGATTAAATTAGTAATAATAATACTTAGCACCTAAAATCTTCACAGTGCTGCACAAATGCTAATTACTTAATTTGCGTGATGCCCTTGTTCGGTAAACCCAAACGCGCTATGTTTCTAAAGAGGTGTATGTCAAAGGGAGGTGTGTGACTCCAAAAGGAAGGGGACAGGCAGGGACTGTCTGACACAGATGTGCTCCTGCAGCTGCATCGCTGGAAGTAAACTCCGTGCTCCCTCTAACGCAGGCGGTAGCCTTAAGGATATGCAGCTACTGTAAAACGGTTTTAGCTAATCCCTTATGAGCAGAGGAAGAAAGCTCTCTTGGTATGGGGAACGCACACATTGATACAGCTACATCCACAGAAGGGTTTTATATGGGTAGAAATATTTTGGTTATAGGAGAGTAATAATTGTACTCAGTTATACTGGAATAAAGTTGTGTGGTTTTTTTTTTTTTTTTTTAATTGGTACTGACAGGAGGCCAAGACCAGAGGAAATTCACTTTGGAAGTGGTTAGAATTGAGGACTGTGTTTCTCTGAGCCCAGGCATTCAGACACCCCATTTCACCAGTCCCCATCCACCCTTATCTCTGACCCCCCCTTAGTGCGAGCAGTTTATTTTGTATCTGGTCGTGCAGGCAGGGTCAGAGGCAGAAACACATATACTGTATTGTATGAGTTCACCTGAGTTCTTGCTGTCCCAGTTTTTGAGAGCTTCTTTTCCTCCCTGTTTTTTTTTTTTTTCCCCTGTTGCATTTTCTGCTCTCTGTGTTACATGAGGCACACCACTGTACAGCTTCCTGGGAGTTTAAGGGGCAAAGGAGCTAGTGTGGGCTCTTTATTGGTGGTGGGATGGACAATGCTTTTCCTCCGATACTTAAAAGAAATGTATTCCCAGTTGACCAGGTAAGCTGTGGTTGGGTATTAAAGAGGCACACTGCCAGCCCTGGTCTGCAGACAGTCTTGGTGACCAGGACAGGTCATGTTGTTGGTTGCTAGTGAACCATGAATCATCTGAGGAAGCTAAGCAAGTCCTAGCCCGTCGTGCCCTTGGCAGGGCTGTGTGTTACACCAGTTACGAGTTGGAGGAAGTCCGGCTTCTCTGGAAAAAAGGGGAGGATGGCAGTGGCTTTAGACACGTTGTTTGCACTGACGTGTCTCAGCCGTGCAGATGCCACGCGGTGCTTCTGGATTGTGCTCCCAGCACACCCGCTTCTGATCAAAGCCGTGGTCTCTTGGTACACCTGTACGTGCTGATGGTTGCATCACCTGAAGGGGAGGTGAAGAACAAAGTTTTGGGAAGGGCACGCTCTTTCCTGTGGGTTTCTCTCATATGCTAAATAACCCCCCTGCATGTTTCCACGACCAGCAGAACTAAGGAAGGACGGTTTGCTAGGATGGATGCTCCTCTCACCTCATTTGCTCTCCCCGTTCCTTTGCATTAATCCCAGCTGTTCCCTCCTTGTCTGAGATGACTTGGTAAGAGGCAGCACCTTCTCTGCATCTGTAGAGCTGCACACACACTGTTTAGTTGCCAGTAAGCTAGTACTCCATGGCCATCTGGCTCTGTCACACAATGACAAGTGGGTCCTGCCCAAATTCTGTCACTGCCAGTTTGTGGAAGTTGTAGGAACTTGCTCTGAGCCTTTTACCTCAATGTCAGATAATTTGATGTGTTCAAAAGCTGTTTAGGAGAGCCAGCAGCAAGGAGGATGGAGAGAAGGGCCATGCAGCAGTTCTCATTGCTTTGGAAAACTGGGCTAAGAGGACAGGCATGGGGTTGCGGACTGTTGTCTTGATACTGAGGGCCAGCTACGCTTTGTTATTCCCACCTTGGCTACGGATGGCGTGGTGTCATCAAGGAGAACTTGCATGATCCCTGGATGCTGGTACCCATCTCTCACTCTTGTGAGGACCGTTGGGTGCTTCAGGAGCCTGGGAGAGGGCTTCGAGTCCTCAGCGTTTGCCTGCAGACTCATGCTTCCCTGAAAGAGCAAAGGTTCAGAGCACGTGGGGACTTCTCTCAACATTTGAGGTGCACGTGGTCTAAGCTTTTAGAAGCAACCTCTGACTTTTTGTGGAGTTTTTCTTCCCATGCCCATTGTTTCCTTTTAACATGTCAGCCCTTTCTACTGAGTGGCATGTTCACCTGGAATTGGAGAGTCCCGGTGGTGAGGCTGCTGAGTCTTGGACAAGTTTGGGGTCCTCTGTTGCTGAGGGGCTGTTTTTCTTTTCATGGGAGGCCTTTCTGCAACTGGGTTGGCATGGATAAGGGGAACTGAGTGAGAGAACGGTCTCTTGCAGATTGCTCTGTAGAGGAATCCAGTTTTCAGGGCTTTTTGCAAGCACAAAATGCACCTTAAAACATTTTATACTTAACATTTCAAAAATGTGTAAGTGGAAAAGTAATGTCTTAGTTAATAAATATGAAACTACGGGGCATTTTTTTGAGATACACATTAAATATTTAATTTTGTGAGAGAGACTCTTGCAGAGACTTGGCTGTGGATTGCTTCAGGCTATGAGCTCAGATGTGGATTTCAGGTACGTGTGCAGTCTAATAACGGGGTTACTGACAACACCGTGTCAAATGTGTTGACATGAGCAGTTCCCTTGTTTCAGTCAGTGCAGTAGTCCCCATGCTATAGGATAGGCTGTGGAAACTAATTGTAATGAGTTTGGTTTAGACATTCAGGATTTTCAAGCATTCCCTTTTAAAGTACAGGTGAGTGGGATTATCTTGCAGTTCAGATGCTGGAGGCAAGAGACCTTCTCACTGGGGGATCTGAAGTGGGGGAGTGGGGATTGCACAATTAGCTGAAGGTACTGCGGTCTCCCGGGTAGCTGAGGGTAATTAGTATTGCTCCAGCTCTTTCTCCAGCTAATTCCTTCAGCACCCTGCCCGATTAGGGAAAAGGGAGGAAACGCATAAACCATTTCAAAATCCCAGGGGGTGGAAGAGAGCATCTGCTCCTAACATCTGAGGTTACTTTGAACCTGTTGAAATATGTAGTAGCTGCTTTATTGTTTTTGCCAAAAGTTTCCACCTACAGTGATCCCAACCGCTAACTTGTGAACAGTGAGGTTGGAGGAGGCAGAGTCATCCTCCCCTTCCTCGGCCCACAGCAGCTGATAGCGGCTGCTGCTCTGGACCTGGCACCACAGGGTATTGGAGCAAGGATGGCTGAAACCCCAAGAGATTTTTTTTTTTTTTCCCAAGACTGGGATTACCCACCATGTACACAGATGCTACATGGGACTCCTGCCGCTTGGGTACCCCACCATAACTGCACGCTGTGGGTCTGAATCCTTCCCACAGTGAGGATGCTGAGGTAGAGAAGAGCCAGTTGGCGCCTGGGTTTTCAGCTGGCTGATGGACAGTTTTGTCGTGAAAAGTGAGTGGAGATTTTGCTTCACGCTGCCTAGAGGAGCAGTATCTATCTGGAAATATGTGCATGTCTTATGGAAGATTTTCCATGATGATGCTGTTGCCTCTCTCAGAATTGGATTACCTTCAGGAACTAGATCTGTTTGGATATTGCTCACACTGAGTGTGGCAGGCAGCTCTCCATTTGGGAGTACTGTTTTTTGTTTTTTTTTTTAATTATTTACTGTAATCCATGGGATTTAATTTGTCTGCATTTGCCTTCCTGTCGTCTGACTTCGGACCTGCAGCACTGGAATGATTTTTGTATTTATGTGTCCAGTATATCCCCAAATGGAAGGCATCTTTAAGGAGGTGGGAGTCTTGTCTGTCATTGGCTGTGCTCGTGATTAGGAACAGGCTGACTTCTTTTACAACTGTCTACTAATTTTGTATAGTCTTTCAGATGAATGGCTTATGGGAGAAAACTTGAGCCTTGCTTTCAGGAGAATCATGCCTCCTGCTGCCTTTGTTAAAGGGAGTTGTGTTCCATTGCAGGGATGCAAGACTTGAATTTAATCCCTAGATATCTGTCACTGACTGTGAATTTGGGCATGCTGCTTAATATCTGTGTGCTTAATTTCTCCTTTTTGCAGCAGAGAGAAAATGCTTCCATCTTTTGTCCATTTCCAGTAGAAACTTCTTTTTTTGTGGTGGAGATTCCCTCTTGCTTGTGTGGCATCGAGCATTGTCGATTGCTGTAATATGCACAGTAAGGAAGAATATATAACAACACAGGGGTACAGAAAACTGCTGTGACTTGCAGCTGAACTTCCAGGTTGGGTGTCGGGGAGGGGGTTCTGGTGTCTCTCTGACAGCAGAAACAGCAAACAAAGCCAGGGACTTCACATAAATTGTGAAGATAGTAAGTAACAGGTAGTCCTGAAAATCTGCCAGCTCACCAGGAGGGGTGTGGTGAGGCTGTGGAAGGGGGCTGAAGGTGTATGTTCAGGCAAAGGGGGGCTCGCTTAAGTAGCCGGGATCAGATCAGCTTGGGGAGCATGGATTAGCGCAGTGCCGATATTATCTGAAAGGGGTTGATCTGCATAGTGCGCTGTGCCTCCCTGCGATGAAACTAGAAAGCTGCCTGGTGGAAATGTGGCACAGCCTCATAAATTGGGAACTTTTCAGTGGCTTCAGTCCCTCCCACTGCTGTTGAAGTTTATGCCAAAGCGTGTTACTTAACAGTTTTTCATTAGAAATATTTTGGTTTTAGATGGAAAAAAAGGAAAATTTTGTAGAGGAACCCAAGAACAAAGCTTCAAATGATTATTCTAAGCAAGGGAGGGGGTGTGGGAATATGTCACTTTGCAGGAGTGATATATTCTTCTCTAGGATAAGTTAAAGTGAATGTAAACTTCTGGTGTATAGTTCTGTGGATTGACTACTTTGCTTTAAGCTGTATGAGCTTTCCAGGCGTAGCTGGCACGTACTAGTTTTCATGTTGGGAGAAAGAATATTTAACTGGTATAAATATATCCACTTATTTTAGGCAGCATAATCCCATTGTTGCATGTTTGTTTTATCACTGAGTCTGACTGCTATATGCGTCACCCTAACGTACAGTGAATCAGCGAAATCTCAGCACTTGCTTGCAAAAAAAGGCTTAGGTGCACACAATTATCCTTCTTTCTGAGTCAAGCCTTAAAGTCAGTCTTTGATCAGCGTTCCTGGAGTTTGGCAGGCTGCTCTGAGTTTCGGCTGGGGCTGGGCCAGCATTACCATACGTCAATACTTGTGCAGAATTGATTAGAACACTGGACGGCTGTGGGAAAATGATCAATTTTCATTTAGCTCTTAGCAAATCTTCCCCTAACGTTGCTGAGGGATTTTACACTGCTCGGTGAATGGGATGGGAGGCCTTCTGTACAACGCTGAAATGTGATACTTCTGGCTAGGGTGGGCATTGACTGGCTTGCAGCGTTAACTGTGAAAGTGAAGCATTAGTCCTGGTTCTCACAGCATTCAAAAGATCATGTTTAAATGTGTTTCCTGTTTTACTACAACATACAATTTATTACAGCACGGTTTGTGTTGCTGTCGGTGGGTATATATTGATCAGCGCTGATTATACCGTAAATGGGCAGTGTTTGGCTTTGTGTTTTAAGTCATTTGGGAAGTAGATGTACTCAGTTTGTATTGTGCTCTTTTTTTATTGCCTCGTGTTGTTCTCACTGTATTGTATCGTGTAATTACTCCGTATTGTTGCTATTCTCTTGGACTTCAGAGTACAGCAGTGCAGCTTTGCCTGTAGCTTTATTAATTACGTTTTTTTGCAGGGGTTGTCTGTTGGTTTTGTATCTTATGTAGCTCCTGAGCAGTTCAGAGGGTGGTGGCTGTGCCCAGGGTACATCACACAACCCTCAGCAGAGCATTACTGCCGAGTGTTTTGGAGGAGGTGAGCGTGCTGAGGTTGTTGAGGTCAATGGCACCATGCTGGATTAGTGGAACACATCCAACCGCATCCCAGAGCAGGGCACAGGGAGCTGTTGTCAGCCCTGGACTGTGATGTGTCTCCAGGGACTCTGGGATGTGGCAGTTTCAACAGCTGACGGAAATATCAAGTAGCTTGTACAATCAAGAAATCTGGCCATCCTTGTTTCAATTGCTTTAATACTTTAGGTTCATCTGTAGAAGCTCTGTACTGTGTGGTGTGGTGAGAACATTCAGCTCTTTCCTTGGTGGCTCTTGAGTCTGGGACAAAACATGCTGGTGTTGCAACAGACCATCTTTAACATGAAGTTGACTAGCGTGGAGCGTAAATCCAACTCTCGTATCTACTGCCCAACTGCAGCCAGGCTCTAGCAACCAGTGGCACAGTACTCAGGAGGGTTAGGAGGCCAAGAGCAAACCCTTAAAATGTGCTCTGTGCTTGGTCTGTGGAGAGAGGTGTTCCCATACCGCTGCCTGGCGCTGAGCCATCTGATCCCAAGGGAACAGCTTTCAGCGATGAAAAGCAAACTTGCTTGACAAAATTTGAAGGATGGAGACACAGCAAAAGTCTTTGCCACTGCCATGTCTGGGGAATGCTGGTGCTCCATTTTTGGGAGGTGAGCAGAAGATGGAAGGGCTGGTTTGTCCCAGATAGCACTTTTAAAATACGTGCTGTAGCCTTGATATGAACTACGGGTGCTGCAGAGCTTTTGTAAGCTATCTTGAAAACTATGCTGTGGGTGAAACACAGGCCAGGATTTGGCCTGTAACTATTTTGCCTGTAGCTTGTAATTAAAACTAAACCCAGAATCTCCAGGTTCAGGTGTTAGTGTAACTTGTGTAACTGTGAATGCAGAAGTGAGATCTTCTGCTGTCTTTCTCTGAAGGTTTTGTTGCAAGGAAAGGCAAGTACATTTGACATTCCTCCAACAAGCTCTCACAAGGGTAATTTTGTGTGGATGATTGAGTGGCATGGAAACACTGTAAGATAGTGTCCTTTTGTGGGTTTTGTAAAGAGGAGATACAGCTGAAGTAATTTATAATATGCAGAGTCTCAGCAGTCTGCTGAGAGAGCTTCTTTCAGCAATTACCTGTAAGAATAAAGTAAAATGCATTTATTATTGATACTCACATTCCACATATTAAGAAATATTTCTTCTGATATTGTTAATTTTTTATTTGTAGGCTCCAGAGGAGTGTGGAGCAAGACAAATGTGGTCGAGAAAGAAAAATATGAGTTAATACATTAAGTTTACATATTTTTCATTTGATGGATTTATGGTTTTTAATTACACCTTCATGTCTTGCATTGGGATCCCCGGGGGCCCTTTCTGGATTTCATGCTTATACTCTTATAAATATGTGATGCTTTAACCTGCCCCCTTGTGCAGTCTTACTGCTGCTTGACTGACCTCTGATAAAGTTATTTTTATTTGAGATTTGAGACCTCCCCAAAGAGCTAGATGTTTAGAAAAATAAATGTTTAGAAAAATATTTGTGTGATTTAGAGTTTCTCAGCCTGCCTGTGGAACACAAGTTGTGCATGGGTTTCTCTGATGTTTGCATGAAAGGGTGGACTTTGTGCTCAGCATTTGACAGTTTGATCATGAGTAGCAACTCCCTGGCCTCAGCTTACAGCCTTCTTGGCTTCTCGTGGGGTGTTTGGTGGTGGAAAGCAGGCGTGTCTTTGGTAATAACCCTTTGAGGAGCCATGACAGGTTTAGAGAAGAGTATTTTCATCGATATGTTGTCCTGAATCTGGCTGTACATCTCTTCTGTCTTCAGTTACATATGGCATTGGATTTTCATTTCATAACAGTTTGCATTGTGGTTCTTTTATTGACGGTGGAATCGAAAACCTGTGTTAACAGGTGGAAAATTAAGCCTGTTGGCACTGTGTAGTTTCAGTTGATTTACACTGGTGAAACAGAAGAGGAAGCCAGACTGCAGAACTGTGTCAGTATCTGTATTCCAAATCTGTCTCTCTGTGTAGGTATCATTACCTCTGTCTGCTTTTTTCCAGCATATCCTCTTCATTTTTCTGTTCAGTGGGAACATAATTACCTGACTGGGGGGGTGGGGGTGGGAATAGTGCTAGCATCTATTTGGTATAACTGAGATGTACCTTACCCAGGAGATAAAACCCCATGCTGATAATCCTGAAAATTTCCAAAATATATTTGCCTTGGAACTGACTCTGAGCGTGAATATTGAGCCACAACTTGAGGCCCTTTTCTCAGATTTGTGCTGTATATCCTTTTATTATGCTGGTCATGGCTGCTCCTAAGCACATGCAGCTCAAGAGCAAAATACCTCTGATTTGTGCTGTTAGAATTTAGTTGGGTTTCAGCTTCTTATTGCCAAGTCTTTTGATAACATGAAAGATATGTTTTATGTAGGGCTGACTTTCCTGACCCACCCTGAGTTCTACCTTGAGGTTTTTATTGCTGTGGGAGGGCTTGTCTCTTGTAGGATTGGGCGCAATGAAAAGCGTGGAGTAGATAGCTAAAGAACTGCAATGCAGAATAAACACTTGACCCTGGGAAGTGAACACAAAGGCATTGTTCTCTGAGGTGCTGCTCTGGAAGATCTCTACTTCTCCGTGTTTTCTTTTTGTAGTTTCCATTTTAATTCCTCTTGCTAGTCAGGGTTCAATCTGAATTTTCTTTCTTGCCACTGGTGCAAAGCTCTGTTTACCAGTCTTGGAAAGTAGTCTAGGGCATCCCCTCCTTATTAAAGGTTGCACTTCTGCTTTCCTCGGAAGTGGTGAACAGTCTCATACAGAAGGTTGTCTCACTAAGCACAGTGGTACAGGAGCAGTTCACCTGCATATAAAGGAGTGAGCTGAAAAACGTCTAAAATAGTTCAACAAGAAAAACGTAGATCCAATGTGTGAAAGATCTGCTTCTTTCTGTACCTCAACAGGATTACTTAAATCTGTGCAGGAGCAAAGAGTTAAGGTAATCCTGATTTGACAGAAGAGTTAGTTAACCTGAGAGTCTTGTAGCTCAGCTGAATACAATACAGAAGTGACATCAGTGAGAGATTAGACTTATCTTCAAAGACTGTTTACTTAATGGTTGGGGAATCACTCTGTAGGTAGAGGTAGGAAATGTCCTCAGGCAGGCAGGAGCTGATAGCATTAAACAGAGCAGTAGTGTTTCTCCTCATCATCCTTACATTGCTTGTGTGCTTCTCCCAGCCTACTGGCTGCCTCTGCCTTTGTGTACACTCCGGGTAAGGAGGCCTTTTAGATTGCCAAGGTAATTATGAATGCTAAGCGCTGAACCCAAGCACCATCCTTGTAGCTTTTGCATTATTTCTCCCATGTTCTACTGACTTTGGCCCTATGTAGGGTAAATATATGGAGAGCCTGTAGCCTATGGCATGTTTTTTGTAATTCTTTGCCTATAATTTTCTTCCAAATTCCTGTTAATTTTCAGGGGAGGTGTGCTTACAGAGTAGCTTCTGAATATGTACCCTGAGTTAGCGTGTCTGGAATAGTGAGGAGGGAAAGAGCAGGGTGTGCTGCTTTTCAGTGCTGGGCTAACGGTGATGTGTCCTGGTGTACAGGACATGTTGCTGTGGAATGCTGGCTTTGCTGGGAAGCACATTATGTCAGGGGAATGAGTCCTTCTGATAAATGTCTCCATCCAACATGCAAATGCTGTTAGCAACCTGAGGAATCCACTTCTACAAATCCTGGGGCAGGATTGCTTGTATTTTTCTTACATACATACAAGTTTCCTTTAAAATATTTGTTAGAGGTATTTCAAAATCTCAGCGTTGAGCTGTGTTACCTACCCTTGGATATTTCAGCTATCGCTTGTAATCACGTGGAAGACAATATGTAGTTGGTTTGGGTTTTTGAAGGATTCCCATGCAGGTCTTGGATCTTTTCTGCAGAGTTTCTTTTGACAGTAGTGAAGCTACTTCTGATCTCCAGCAAAAATGACACCCTGATTTGCAGATTTCTGTGTAAAAAATGCAGTAAACTTATTTTGGAGCCTACTGGGATGTGTGTCCTGCATGCAAGTGTTTAGCTCTTTCATTTTTTTCTCATGAAAACATTTCTGTAGAAGTGGTCTTCAAAGCAAATTTATGCCATGTTGGCTTTTTTTTAAAAGACAAAGCAGAGATGCAGTGTTCCAGGCAGATATGTTTTTGTTCCCAGCTGTTTCAAATGCTCATTTGATGTTGAGTCTTTGTTGAATCCAGTCCTATGTCATTAATGACTCTGAAGTAAGTAGGTATGCAGAGCTGGAGGAAATCCTGTTTTATACTTTCCTATTCCAGGAGAGCCTCAGAAAGACTAACAATAATGTGGCTTGGTGAGGTAATGGATAAACATAGTAAGAAATAAAAACGTGCTTACTCCTTACTGAAGCAGAAAAATAGCTTATGAAGCATAATGTTGTCTTTGATACGTGTAGATAATCTGACCTGCTTCAGTCTGTGGATTAAGGCATTAGCTGGGGCAGCCAAAACGGTTTCTCGTAAAGAACCTGTCCCTCTGGTTGTAAAAGAGTTGTCAGCAAATGCTAACGAGAATTAAGTAGAAGTGGGGCGCCCAGTCAGAACCCAGCAAAGTCACTTGAAAGGCTTGCCTTGACTTCAGCGGTCAGTTGATTCTTGTCTTGAGTTGGAGGGTTGTGTTGTGTAGCTCGGTGTTACCATGAGTCCGATGCCGGCACCAGCCCCAGTCAGGGGGTTGGGTGGTGCGCAGCAGTGCTCTGGTGAAGCCTTGGGTTTGTACCTGTCCTCTTCGTGGTCCTTTCAAGATGCTGTGGGAAAGAGAAAATGGGGCATCCCCCAGTGTTTCCTTCTCTTTGCTGAATGAGTGAAGTTTAGTAGAAGGATCTGTTTTCAGGAAGAAGCAGTGTTCTCATAGGAGGTCCAATTTCTTGATCAGGTTCTTTAGGAAGTCAAGGCTGAATTTAAAACTGTGATCTTGGTCAGTCGGTGGACAACAGGTAGAAAAACAGGATGCAATTTTGGTAGCAGCTTTGGGAAACTGTTGGGTGTGTTTTTTTGGGGTTTTTTTTTGAGAAGAAAATATGAAATTGTGTAATTTTTTCTATCAGCCAGCTTCTATAGTAGCATGTGTGTGTACAGTGAAAGATCCTAAATCTGGCCTACGCACACTGCCTGTGCTACAGGCTTCCCTTGGGACTTCGGGCAAGTCAGCTAGCATTACAGTTTTAGATATACTTACCCCATTTAGCATATGCATTTTTCTCAGCATGTGATTACAGACTGATGAGTCTCGCACATCTATACCAGAGCCCTCCTATTGGTGTTCTTTATGTATGCCCTGTTTTTTATGTGCCTTACTCTGGCGCATATACTTCAGCTATACTGCTCATCTCCCTGTACCTTCATATTTTTGACTGTGAAACAGCTGTGATACCTTTTCTTTGAGTAAGCTAGCAGACTCATACTTGCAACAAATTTTAAGACTACTTAGAAGATAGAAACTTATTTGAGTGCTTGTGATATATCTTGTTTTGTTTTGATTCCTTAAATGTCTCCCACCCTGAATAGTTCTTGGATTTGCCCCTTTTATTTGGGAAGTGTCAGCTGATGAGAAGGCAGCTGGTGGGCTGAAAGCATTGCTTCTGTAAGGATTTGGTGTGTGATGTGTTTAGCTGGGGGGAAAGCCCAGTGACAGTTGCTATCCATCCTTCCTACCCCCTCCCCCCAAAAATGGGTTGCTGTCTTGCCCTGTTGGTTTAATGGTGAAAGAATGCTGCAACACCATATAGCTGTGCAATGCGTTTCAGGTAGTGAGAGATACCTGAGGAATGAGAGATCCCGGGTGCGTCGCTGGCTGGCGCTTGGTTGACCTAAGCCGACGGGTCTATACATAGTCCTGGTTCCTGCCTGCCAAAAAAGCATCTGATGCAGACAGCTGCTGGGCGTGTGACCCCTTTTGGTATGTGGGGCGTGTGTGGGCATGTGCCTTCCTACCTGTCTGGTGGGTGCTACTGCCTCCAACTCTTTCTGCTCTCCTTCGGGGCTTTTGGAGAGGACAGCCCCACCAGGAGACCTTGTCCTAGGTGGAGTGAGCTATTGGACCCCTGATGGCAGGAGGGACCTGGGATACCTGTATTTATCCTCTGTAGCGGAGCAGATGATTGTGGCTCCCATCACAAACAGTACTTCTTGGTGAAGTATTTAGGGTAAGGGGGTGAAGGGGTGAACATGCATTTGGCATCACAAGCTTGTAACTCCCTGGTGGAAAGTGCAGAGGGGAGGTTGCTTGAAGCATCTCCCCTCTCTGAGACCCCAGTAACTGTCTTATTGGCTGCAAGATGTAGGAGGGAAGGAAACTATCCATTAGCAGCTGCTTTCCAGAAACGCTTGAGATCAGAGTCTAATGAGTATGTATCACCTCTAGTGTATCTTGCTTGTTTCAGGTTATGTTGTGATGGCAGTCCTGATCATTATCTTATATTAATTTTCTAGAGCGTGATGTATGTGGATACACCTACTGCACTCAGATTTCACTGCAAGATTAGAGACATGTTTAGGAAATTAGTAATGAGAGAAAAACGTGTAATTAAAAATTATATCAGTTTGGAAGCTCATCCATCTTCAGCCAGCTTGCTGGAAGAGAAAGGAATCTTACACAATGCTTAGTGGTGGGAAAACGCATTTGGCTTTTTACATTTTAAACAGGAAGGAACTATTTAAATGACAGACTTACAATAGCAATCAGGGCATTTACTTGGGAACGCCGGATCACTTATTGTAGCTGTGTAACGGTGTGGTAACTCAGACTGTATAAAGTTAAGGCAGATTTCATTATATTTTCTTTTAATGATGCCTTCAGACATTTATCTATCTATTTATTTATTTATTTATTTGGACCCTTTGTAAAGTAATTGGGTCTTTGTACTGAAAATAGCACTCCTATATTGAGGTAGTTGGATTTACATGTGCTGAATATTGGCTGTAATGTTATGAGGTTGCACACTTAACAATTTATTTGTTTCCTGAGATAGGCAGTTTGCAACAGAATTTTAGCTCTTCATCCCCAATGACCATTATAAAATTGCCATATGCCTAAAATTGTGCTCAGCACAACTGCCATTGTTCAGACTCTGAATCTCCTCTCATTTTATGATGGGATCCTTAGTTCAGAATAAAATTAATCTTTAGGAGCAGGAGAAACACCATTTGGTTGTATATGGTTTATTATAAAATGTGGTATCTCAAGCATTTCAAACAGTACACATGCTATATTTGAGTTTTTATGCCATTTTTCATGAACAGTTAACAGTACCTTGTACTCATTTTTTGTCATATGTCCATAAACTCAATTATCTTGCTCTTTGGTCCAACTTAGAAACACAGAAAAAAACTAAGCAGATGTCAGAGCAATAACCAGGTGTATGTTGTAGTACTTTGCGAAGTTTTAATTGCTGCAGGGATATTTCTTAGTTAATGGATCTCTTTAATAAGTGTTTCTATCTGTTGTGTCTTGTTCAGGAGCGTACCTTGCATACAGTGTTTTCGGGTTGAGTCTGGTTAATTTATCTAGCAACAGCCTCAGAGTAACTTTGCAGAGGGATGTGTCTTTTCAGTTGTAATGTTCATAGTGTAGTTAGCAAAACTGCTGAATTGCTTGTGGTGTAGAGTACTGTGTAGTTTGTGATTTTTGGTAAAAACATTAAATGCTTTAGGGCTGCGAGTCTGACATAGAGGGACCTAGACCCAGCTGGGCCTATGGATGTGGCCATTGTGTAAATATTTGCCCTTGTTACCTCTGTAAGCACTTTGGGGTAAGGCCAAGCATGGGGCATGAAACATGGTCAGGAGACTGGAGCACCTCTTCAGTAAAGAACCTCTGAGAGAATTGGGGTTGTTTGACCTGGAGAAGAGAAGGCTCTGGGGAGACCTTATTGCAGCCTTCCAGTACCTGAAGGGCGTTTATAAGAAAGATGAAGAGAGACTTAACAGGGCCTGTAGTGAGAGAACAAAGGGTAATGGTTTTAATTTTTGGATGTGTTCAAGGTCAAGTTGGATGGGGCCTTGAGCAACCTGATCTAGTGGAAGGTGTCCCTGCCCATGGCAGGGGGATTGGAACTAGAGGGTCGTTAAGGTCCCTTCCAATCCAAACTATTTGATAATCTTTGTGTGTCTGCTGATGGTGGCTGCTGGCTATCTACCTGTTGAGAGATGGTGGCTGTTGTCCCTTCTCCTGGATAACAGTGAGTGAGGAGGGTATGATATGTGCCAAAATGATTCACCAAAGACCAGCAGTTCTTGATAGCTTCAAGCGGGGAGTTGTTAGGCTGGTGGCCAACAGACTCCGCATGTCTGGGAGCTGGAGGTCAGGAGTTGTGATGCGGAGTGTGGGCAGCTCACTGGCATTCCCCATCATGCTTATCCATGGAGAACTGCTCTTCCTGGAGAGGTGTGAGGGGAAGCACAGTCAGGCTTGGCAGCCACTCTGGGGTCTGAGCTGTTGTGTGTGAATGGGAAGATGGGGATATGGTCTGAGGATGCCTCCTGTTGCCCTGTGCTCCCTGCCCAGAAGCAACTACACAGTGGGAAAGGGGACCCATGTTTCATGTCCCTGTGCAGTACAGGAAATTTGTACCCAGACAAGGCTATGGAGCAAGGACTGGGTCTTTTTATGAGTGATATTATGTATTGATGAAACAATGAGAGAAAAATCTTTACCCAGGAATTAAATAATTACTTCTCTGATGAAAGGATCCAACATCTGGCTCTCGTGTTTCATGTATTTTGTCATGTAGATGTAACTGTTCGCTTTGTTCCTGGCAGTAACGTTAACTTATTAATGTATGAAGCTGTTTCCAGGTCAGTGAAAAACTGCATATAAATCTTTATTGCGTGTACTTGATTGTCTTTAACTCTTTCTAAGATATAATTAGCATCCAGTAATCATATTGCAGTGCTGTTTCTGTGATTACGCTGATAGTTTGCAGTGCAATTCTGGTTTTAGAGACTGGAGCTAATGTTAGCTTGATTAAAATAAAGGATAAACATCGTCCTGTGGTGTTGGCCAGTTAATTTTCTCACCTTTCTGCTGCCCAGTTTCATTGCCTCCTGCAGTTCTGGGATGTTACCGCCTGCCACTGCCTGGCTTCTGATTTAAAAAGCCATGATTTTTAATACGTGGTGCTTCAGGTTGAAGCGTAGCCACTTTCAGTAATGGTGTCTGCGATGAGAGGGGAGAGGCGGATTGCGGCAGGGTCTTCAAGGACAGGGACTTGGCGAAGCACTAGTGTCTAGAAATGTTTTGATCCTATTGTAACGAATAGCTGCTAGTTCCTGTTGTTGTTTCTGTTTTGATTGAGTGCCCAGCTGGTGTATGGTGGAGATAGGATGTTGGGGCAGGGAAAGGAAATAACTGTCAAAAGTGCATCTCCCTTAGGAAAGCAAGAATGTGGAGGCATGGTGGAGTTGGGGTTTAAACAGCATTTACTCTTCCTTGGTTTTTATAGTGCACTGACTGTATGCAATTTTCCACATGCTGGGTAATGGAAAACTGGCCCAGAGGAAGTCACTTTGTAAGTAAAGTTTGAGATTATAAAATCAATCACTGTTGGGTCACTAATTGGTGTGGAAGATAGGAGTTTCCTATACAGTATGATAAGTTCATCGGTTTTCTGGCAGTGTGTGCAGTGAGCTGTTGAGCCAACTATATTCTTTCCTGGTTCTGTTGTTAACTCAGGAAAAGCATCAGGTCATTTATAGCTACACCCAAATTGCTGTTTTGTTTCTAAGTAGTAAGGGGAGGGCGGGGGGAGTGGGTTCGATGTCATGTAGAATCTACATGTGCTTTATGAAGTATGTTTCCATCTCTGTGGCATAATAGTGAAGCTTGGCAGACACATGGGAATCAGGAAGATTGATTGCTCTTGGTGTTAAGCATCTCACATCTCTGAGTTTATATCAACACAAGCCTTCTTCCAGCAGCAGCATCTGGCTTATTGGCAAGATCTGCGGACAGTTGTTCTGATCGCTTTGGAGATGCCCCTGGCTGTCATGTGGCTGCTGCCTTGGCCGTGCTGCTCTGTTATTCTAGCTGGTCCCATTTTCATTTATTTATTTTTTGGCTTACCTTTGATTCTGATGAATTGCTCCTGAGATTGTGGTCTTGAATAAATCTTGCCTAACTTCCTCATGTGGGGACTTCCATGAGATGCTGATGTTAATTTATTTCAGTGACTATTTGCTGATTGGAGCTGGAGCAATAACATCCCAGTCTGTGCCTTCTGTGCAGGTTTTCCCTGTGAATCACAGCATCAGTCTTGTGAAGTAAAACACACATCCGTGAGCATATCCTGCGTAATGGGTTTCTCTGAGACTAGAGCTGCAAACGTAAATCAAATACTACCACTACACAGTCATTGTCCAGGATGGTGCCGAGAGTGCTGGAGTCAACCACTTGGATTTCTCAAGTTGACCATTGGGAGTGGAGTTTCTGGCTCAGCTGATATAAACTGGCACAGGAGCGAAGAATAGTGTGTGTCAGCTCTGGATTTATGTCACCTCAAGTGCTGTCCCTGTCTGTTTGACTGTATGGTTTTTTTTTTTATTCATATAGCTTGTGCTTTAAAACCATGATTCTTTCAGAAGTGCTGTGGCTTTGGAAGACAGGTGGGTTCAAATAAAAGCAAGTGTTTCTTAAAATATGAATCCATCTGTTTTCATTAAATAGGCCTATTGGGGTCACTACTGGTTGAAATTAGCAGGGCTGTGATGTGCAGGAGGCTGGGCAAGATGGTTGTTGTCACTGGCCTTTAATGATCTGTAGAACTGCTTCAGCACTGTCTACAATGGGAGCTATTTGATGAGCTGTCAGATTTTATAAGGATGTTAGCAAGACATGACTACACACAGTTTTCTGGTTTAAAATGTGTATTTACATCTGTAATAATACTAAGGCAACTTGGGTGGCATATATATTTTTTTAGTGAAATTGCAGATTTGAGACATTGTCTACTGCCACAAAACTTTGTTTTAAAGTGAAGGGGGAAACTTGCACGCTAAGATGTAATTTAATTCGTCATCCAGCAACTACAAACATACATTTCCTGGGCATTTTATGAAATGGAGAGGCAGGTTGGTGAAAGAGTTCATTGTTCATTTGAAGTTAGGAATGGGGATGCTTCAACTTAGAGGGGGAAATAACTGACCTCCTATTCACTATGAATCTTGCAATGGATTTCTTTAGGGTCCAGGTCTCACTCTGGGGCTGTAATTTCTCTTCTTAAAAGAGCCCTTTCCTCCTCTGTATTTGGCCTTTCGCAGCAGGTGGTGAGACAGCTTCTTTTCCAAGGTCCCAGAACACAAATTAAAATAAAAACATCCTTTTATGTAGCACCTTCAATTGAATGGAAACATAAATGTATCCTGTGATGTTAGGCATTGTCTACATTTGTGGAATTTCTGTAGAAGCAATGTGAGATACCGTAAATGTTTAAGAGCCCTCTAAGTGTGACTGGTAGGACGAGCTAGTGTCTTTCATCTCTTAGTTGCTGGTTTTAATAGGATTTGGCTTGAAGGGTTTTGAAAGTTGTTGCCAGGTATTTGATTGCTTCTATGTCTCAGGAGATAAGGTGCTTTTTTTGTGTGTGAGGAGGCTGCAAGAGTTTACAGGCATATTTTTAGCCAGCCATCTGTGGCATTGTCTACACGTATGTGTGTTGCAGGCAGATACGAGCTCACTTTACCCATGTATTTAATATGTTTATATCCTGTGTCATAGCAGAGTTGTTCATAAACCCTATTAACATTGCTTTCAAGATGCTCTGAGCATGGGTGGAGTGGGTTTTTCTCTGCCTGTGGGTATAGCCACGTTGATTTACATTTGTAGAAGAGAGATCTTAGGCAAAGGGAGTTGCTCCTCTTTGATTACACTAGCCCTTTGGATGGGGAGAGGTTGCACAGCTTGCAGGTTTCACAGGACCACTGCAGGGCTTCTCACCATAAGGATTACAGGTGGGTATTAATCACAGGACTGTTGTCTTGCTCACACAAGTGTGATTTGCTGGGCTGACAAAGGCAATTCTTGTTATTTAGGCTGCGTAGAAAATGTACAATGCCTTTTGGTGGCCAGTGAGGTATTTTAAGGGTTCAGGGCTGGAGACGTGCTTTGTGTTCACAATGTGGTATAGCTGTTGAAAGGCTTGTTACAAGACTGGATGATCAAAGGATAGCAGCCAACTTGCAAAAAGAGGTATTCTTATGGGAAGCCAAAGTACACTTATGCAAAGCAATTGATTAATCTGACATAGGACTATTAGAAATTGTTTTGTAGATGAGGATTATCTAATACTGTTCAGGTAATGGATGTTGAATACCAAGAGGATCAACAAAAACAGCAACACGAATACTAATAATAATCTTGTTCTTGCTACGTTTCTACATAATGTCTTCCTATGACACTGCTACTAGTTCATGGTCCATGATGTTGTGGTGCTAGGTGCTGAACTTTCATCTAAAGGAACTGTTGAAACGGGAGAAGTCTGTAAGCAAATGATGGCCCTAGAACACACTGGGATATTTTAAGCTTCAGGAGCTCATTAAGAACTAGTCCTCATTGTTCTTTGTTGAGCATATGTATTTAGGTTTTTGATATCTCTGTCCATCTGGCATTTGTGTGGGTATTTTGGGGAAACCACATCTTTTTTTTGTGATTATTTGTTACTCCTGAAAACCTGACAGAAATGTCTCAGGGCCAAAGGAGCAACAGGTTTACTGAGAAATTGCTTTTTTTGAAGATGCTATGCAATGTGTTGATGGCAGAGCCTCTAGAAACTTCTGGACAGATAAGCCTGTAGGTAGCTGTGGATTCATCTTTCTCATGCCATCCTGTTACAAATACTTCTTGTGTACCATCAGCAACTCTGAGATGTCTTCCATTTGTAATCTGTAATGCCTGGTTTGCATTCCTTCACAGCTCATGTTAGTGGACTTTGCAATGAGGGTTAGTTTGGGGTTTTTTTTGAACCTTTGCAAGGAGATAGTCTAGTTACTGTAATGCAACTGGTATTCTCTGATGTGTGTGTATTCCCCCCCCCAATTCTCATTTCTGAGGTGTTAATTTATCTTGATTATTATGTTTATTTCCAGAATGTTATGGACAGATAAGAGTGGTTGGACTTACACCATCTAATTTAGGCATTCCATTTGGATTCCTAAAATAATCCCTGAACCTGTAGGGAATGAAATGTAGAAATGTAACAATTCTTACTTAGTATCCACAAGGGTAGGTTATAAGTGGAATGTATATGTAGTGTAGTTAATGATAAATAATGTGTTGGGTATCATAGTGACAGACTGTGAGTGTTTGACAAAAGAAGAATTATTCAAGATGATTACAACTAGGACAAGAGACATGGGATGATGCAAGTTGGAATACTTGCTGTTAGCAAGGTAGCATAGCTGACTGAATAGTCATCTAAGGAGAATAGTATTTTGAAGTCTATATTTCTTGTTTGTCTGTGGAACTTGAACCCAAGCAACAAGTCTGTCTACAGATGAATTACTCATCTTTCCAAAACTAGGATCATAGGAACCTAGGGCTGGAAAAGGATCTTCAGATCTTTAAAATGTAGTTCAGCTTCCTCCACTGAAATGGGATCACCTCCCATGGATGTTTCTCATCTGCTCTCCAGAACCTGTCAGGGAGGAATGAGATTTCGCAAAATCATTCAGAGCACTTGCCAGTATTCACTCACCTCTGACGGTTTTTCTTAAGCTGTCTTGGCTGAAAAGTGGGATGTCCCTTAGGATCTGCATATTTATGTTTTCTGCAAGATGGGTCCAGTAGAATGAAGTCAATTGCTTCTGTGCACCAGCATCTTAACTGAAATCAAGGGACAGCACAGACCTTACTTCCATCCAAGTCCAGAGATACTGGAGGCACCAGGACCCCACTTTCCAGCAGGTAGCTGATGGAAAACTTGTGAACTCACTTGACATTCCCCTGCTGAAGAGTGGTATTTAAAAAAGCTGCCCAAGAATCCATTTTAAAGAGCTGCTATGGGATGAACAGATTGAAGGGGGAGGTGGTGTCTCTCACATGTGCCACCTAGAGCTAAGGAACTAGGGCAGACTTCAGGCAGCGTGTGGCTGCTTGTGGTTGAGGAGTTAGAAATACACTTCGTTCCTGTTCTCTTCATCCGTGCTTAGAGGGTTTTTTACCTTCTCTTGATTAAGTCCAAGCAAGGAGAAAAAGGAATTATTCTAACCATCTACAGTACTGCTTAGATTCAGATGTAAACCCAAGATTTTTCAGCGAAGTCAGTTTTTGGTGAAGCACTTAAACTGAGGCAGTGGCACTTTAATTAAGACGAAGAGTAAGTGTAATCCACTTTGTTTTTGAAGGCAGACTGCCTGGTGTGCTAACTGTGCACTACATGCAGCAATTTGTAGCTTGCAAGAGGAGTGCACAATAGGCAGCCCTTTGGTTGCAAAAGCTAAATTGCTTCTGCACAGTGCTCAAGTATTCATTTACCAAACAAATAATTGATAAAATGAGCGAGTGAAAGAGACACTAAGAGGGTGTGATCCAATGCCAAGCCCTGGTTTTCATAGTTGATTTTAAATCTACATTATGCTAATGATGTTCATTTGGAAAATGTGTCCACTCCCTAACTTCTGCCGCTGAGCGTTCTTTTAATTGGATTCAGATGGTTGGACTGAAACAGTTGTAGGGTTTGTATACAGATGTCCAGAGTGCTCCAAGTGCTTTTTTCCAATCCAGTTTTTCTAAGCCAGAGTCGCTTTTGCTGCGGTTGGTGTCCAGATGTTCCTGAACTCCCTCATTAAAGGTCTGTCTGGTAGAAATGTGCACGGTTCTACTGGGACAAATGGAGTTACGATCACTTAAACATGCTGAAGGTTTTATCTGGGATGTTACTCCTCACCTAGTCCACTGGGCAGTCTGGGCTGGGTTGCTGGTCTCTGGCCCAAGTTCACCAGTGAGAGAGTCCATCTCACCAGGCTTACCAGTGCAATTTGTTATTCTGAAAACGTGGGTTCTTGCCCAAATAACTGTAATAGCAGAAACATCCTTCTGTTTCCTTTTGTTTGATTCAAGAGTTGATGTTTCTGAGGCTTTTTGACAAGACAGCATGTTTTCTGGTGTAGTGGGTGCTGCTCTCTGATTTTCATCCCTATGCTGAAATTCAGAGCTGTGGTATTATCCAAGAAGTCTGATTGAACTCAGACTGTATGGGGAATAGGTGGCATTCAATGTGATGAAGGTATTGGAGAGCATGAGTTTTCAGAGTAGTCATTCTAATGCTTTTCATAAGCACTCAGTTTTCTTTTAAGAGGAGAGAGAAGTGACTTTTTCTGCAGTGTAATAGGCAGAGTTTCTATAATCTGATTTACAGTGCTCATAGCCTAACCAAAATTTGCTCTCTAGTTTCAAGGAAGCAATAATTAAGGTTGGAAAACCGTTTATCTTTGAATAAAGTGTCTAATTTCTATCAAGTTTTTGTCTGAATTGCTGAAAGGGAACTTGGCCTAAGTGGCTAGTTCTGAAAGTAACAGTCAAACAAAGACTTTTCAGATGCCAGAGTATTGTGTGGTGATGAGCATGCAGCTATTTCCCCAAACACTTGCTGCTGATCAAAATGATAATACTTTGATGAAGGTTTAAAAAAAGAAAAAGAAAAAAAGACACAATGGGTGTTGGAAGACAGTGTTTTCATAGGAACAAAATCAGTACTGAATTTGCATTGTGGAGTTACAGCAAGCCACAGACCTAAGAGGGAAAATTAAAGGATTACTTAAAACCAACGATAAACATGCAAATTAAAAGTCATCATTTTTAAATGGAGTCATACACTATTAAAAATAAGCACAAAATTACATACTAGTTTGGATGTGTAGTTTATAGAATACACCAAATGTTAAAATTGAATGAAATTAAGAAAAACATTTTCCAAAGGAAAGTAAAATATCTGTTTAATTAGCTCATAAAGAAAGGAGATTAAAAGTAATATTTTGTGATACAGTAATTACTGTTTTTCAGAAGTAGTCAGGTTCCTCTGTGTTGATCTAAATTTAACTGTGATAGCAGATCTCTTTGGGGTCTTTTGTTTTGTTTGTGTCTCTAATTATTTTAAATCGCAATCACTACCTTTGGTGTTTTTTTTTTTTTTTTCACTAAACACACTGCATGGCTGTTTGCTCCAGTGCTTTGCCAGCTTGTGAACGCAAATCTGGGAAATCAGCTCATCCCCTCTGGTTCTGCGAGGTTAAAAGCCAAATCATTGCAGGGGACTATATAGCAAGATAACAGGAAAGGCGGCTGAAACCGTTGGGAGGTGGGTTGAGGTGCTGATGGGAGCCTGGGATGTAAATAAACCAGATTGCTCTCATTTCCTCTTTCCACTGTATTATGCATTCCAATAGCACTATTCATCTTTATGACAGACACCTATTGCTTTAACTTTACTGCGGGCCACTGAAGTACATTAAAGTGGGCAGGAAATGGAAATAAATAGAGTTCAGCGGAGGCTGCAGAATAACTAAACACGCTGCATTCATTTTTAGTGTGGGGTCATGTGGTTTTTAAGCAGATTTATTGTATTGTTTGACTTTTGTTAGGAAGATGGGCACTGTTTAAGAGATGCAGTATACTTATATAAGTTAGAAAATGTGCTTGGATGTTCCCCACCCCCCCACCCCCCCCCAAGCTTTTTGGGATGTCAAAGCTGAAAAGAAATTGGGTTGTGGCTCAGCTGGGTAGAGTCACTGCGGTATGTCTGTGTTTAGTACCTGAAGTGGTTAGAAACAGAATATTGGAATTGGAGATTTGAAGAAATCCTGCTAGCGGACGACATGGGAAGAGGACCACAGTCCATGAGCTGAAATTAATCTTCCATGTAAAGGGAATGTGACATTCAGGTAGAGAGGCTGGCTGGAATTTGGCCTTAAAAATGCATATATTTGTTCTTTAATGCACGTGCGTTTTGCTCACTTTGGAAGTGTGGATTGCCCTCCTGCTTATTCAGAGGGCTGTTTTCAAGGGCAGCAAAGTTACACTGCAAATTCCAGATACCCTTAATCCTCAGGAGATGGGACTTCTGAATTCTGGTTTTGTGAAAGCTTTGTGTGTTTGTTTTTCCTTGATTGTTTATATTCTGATAAGGTTAGGTCAGTAGGTAAAATGGATGCACAACACGGGTTACTTGAAGACTTACAGCTCATATTTTCACTCCCTTTGTATAGTCAGCTACTTGGAAACTCCTTTTTTTAAAAAATTAGCCTTTAGCATTTTGGTTTTCCCCTTGATTACATTGAGCAGTCTCTGGCTTTGCTAAGCATAGTGTTGTCTTTTTCTTCTCTTTTTCTGACAGTAACTGCTATAATTGAGAGCAGGCATCAGCCTTCAAAGTATTGGTCAATATAGAAGATACTGGTGGATATTTCACTATGTCATGTAAGATAAAAACTAATTTGTAAGCAGTGTGGCAGAAATCTGGAAAGACAATTAAGACAAAAAAATCATTAACATTGATTCTTTTGCACTGGGAAAGTACCTTCCTTTCTTCCAAAGCATCCTTTAAAAATGTTGTTTACCTAGGTCTGTATTTAAGTATGTATTTCAGTGTGACATTCAGTGATTCTTCTTATTTATTTTTAATTAT
Organism: Eurypyga helias; assembly: GCF_000690775.1. Classification (NCBI taxonomy): domain Eukaryota; kingdom Metazoa; phylum Chordata; class Aves; order Eurypygiformes; family Eurypygidae; genus Eurypyga; species Eurypyga helias. The sequence goes on from NW_010270702.1 coordinate 26,323, forward strand.
CTTCATATCACAAATTTAATTTAATTCAGAATACCGCTCCAGACACACTTGCATTGCAGAAAGTAGTGCCAGGCAGAACTGCAGGTAATTACTGAGGACAGTTGTTGGCAATTTGACTTTTCATCGTTTGTTCGCACTCTGTGGATAGTTCTTCGCTGAAAGGATTAGGTTACAGATGGGTGGGTATTACTTCAGGGACTTCTTAAGTGAGAATCCAGATGCTTTTCTGCATCCTCTCCTCTTGCTTAGTTTGGGAGTTAGAAGTCAGTAGCTGCAGGTAAGATTTAAAGCTTGTATCTTTGTTTCTCGTTTGCAATGGAAAAGCTCTCTATCACTCCTTGTTAACTAAACAACCTAACTCTAAGTCCTTGGGAAATTACAATATAATCTAAAATTTCAAAAGAATCTGACTCTTTTGAGGGTACTGGCACTGACGGACTGTTTCAGGTTTTCAAAAGAGTTCAGCTCCAGTAAGGTCACCTTGTGTCGCATGCTTTGAAAACCTGGCTGTAATTTTGGTGCCTGAGCTGTAGCGGGGTTTCCAGAGCTGTTGGCCTTTGGCCACATCCCAGTTGCTTTCCGTATGTCTGTAGTTTCAAGGGCAGCGGTCTCGGGCCATAGTATTTCACAGTTGTGAGATGTGGGGTTTCTTTGTGTGCCCCACATGTAGCACGTTATCTGCATAGCCGAAACCCTGCTTGGTCCCCGCTGGATTTCACGGCGGGGGGGCAATGCCGCCCTTGAGGTATACATCAGAGAGGGAAGTGTGAATTCAAATCATAGAACTGCCTGCTTCTTTCTGTGTTGCTGGATGTGTTTTCAAATCTGAGCTTGTTTTCCCTACTCCTGGTTTCAGAGATAAAGCCTGAAGGCAAACTCCAGGCTAAATGCAGCTGGTGTTGAACTGTTTTGCCACGTGCTCTAGTGGGAACACAGTCTTGGTTTCCCAAGTTTACCATCCTGCCCCGTTGAGCTTGGAAGGACTTGCAGACCGTGTCCGTGTGCTTTTCCTCATGTGGATGTGTTTCCTCTCCCAGCACCAGTTTGCAAGCTTGCTTGTGTCTGTAAGAGCAGCTTGCTGAAAAACGGTGGTAAATTCTGGTGTTTCAGAAAATTCTTCCTCATATAATTCCCTGTGTAACTATCTTGTGCCTTGACATCACTGGGGGCTGCTGGGCTCTCCGGTGCAGTCCTAGTGGGACCATGTATTTTACCCTTCTAACAGTCTGTGATGTTGGAATGTCTAAAATCTGTATGCAAAAGCTAACAAGCTGAGACTGAAATTAGTTTTGGTTTCTGTAGTGGGAGGGGAAGCTGTGGATGTTACAGCATCACAGTATTCTGTTTATCCTGCTTGTTCAGAAGGTAAGAACAGCATTTGCAAAGTAGGTGTGACAAAGACAACATAGTTTATTTATGCTGTGCAGGAATAAAGGAATTGTCTTTGTAGCACAGCAGAATAAATTGGTTTTGGAGCACAGTTTGGAATAGAGGGTGGTATGTTTAATTTTTATGCCAATTCCCCTAGTGACTTGCACACTGTCTTTGTCTTGCTCCCACCAGCACAGCTGTGACAGGGATGGCTTTCACTGCTTTCCCCCCTCCCACATGTGCATCTACCACATTTGGTCACTCAAGTTTTATTTCTTCCCTCTGTAAAACACGACAATGTAATTTCCACCTCAGCCTTGTTAAGGTGTGAGCTGCCGAAGTGGGGGCTCCCCGGCACCAGGCGTTGTCACCGTGTAGTAAAACCTCTTTAATGGGGCTGGCTTAACTTCTAAGTTACGGTTAATGTTTTTAACAGTGACTTGTGTTTTCCTCTGCCCTTCATGCCCAACCATTAGCCAGGTGTTTTTGTCACACAGAGTGGAAAAATAAAAGTAATCTAGCCGTACAGCTGGGCCCTGGGTGAGGTGCTGGAGGAGGATGGCCACAGATGCAAGCTGAGGATCGCAAAGGCTGGATGAGTGGGTGAAAAGCCCCCTTGTAAATGCTTGGCAAAACACAAGCACTGGAAATGAGATGGCTTTTTATTTTTTTTACTATACATAATTAGAAGGTTTGAATTCAGCATACTGTGTGCATATGTGGTTTGCTCTATGTAATTTTCTAAATAAATTAAAAAAAAGTTTTTGGTTCCCCCCTTAAATATGGCATCCACTAGATTTCCTTGTAACTGCAAGACAGGCCTGACTCTGATCTGCCTTACACTGTGTTTATGGAGCTAGAATTGGGGTCATTAATTTTCTTTACATCAAAAGAAGTAGTTTCTTTTAAATGAGAAGCCTGTTTCACCTAGTAATTCACTTTAATTGCTTATTTGAAACTTTTGACATTTGATAGCAATTTTAAACATTGCCAGATGAGGCTCATGCAGTCGGGATCTGCAGGTGCTTCCGTGTGTGCCCAACTTGGATCAAAGAGCGAGCCCAGGGATGTGCCTGGCTGTGGATGGGGCACCTGGTGCTGGACAGTGCTGTCTTCTGGGCCAGTTTGAGTAGATGCTGTGTGTCAGCCTCAGCAAGAATTTGCTCAGAGGGCTCTCCCTTAGAAAGGTTTCTGCAAAGCACTGTGCTGTTTGTTTTTCTTGGGAGATACACTGCGTGGCCTTCATTTTGCCTGAGGCTAAACAGTCCTCGCAGAACTGAGTTTTTATATTTTGAAAGTCTAGCCAATAGCACTTTCTGCTGAAGGATTAGAGAAGAGTTTCTAAAATATTAATTACTTTTATTTTCCTGACTAATATCTGTTAATTTAGTATTACCATCTTGTGGGAGGTTTGGAGGGAAAGAATTTTCTTTCTTGTGAGGGTAAGCAAATGGTGCAGCTTCAAAGGCATTTTTACCAGGATCTAAACCTCAATAAAGAGAAAAGAGGCAAAAAAGAAACGGTCTTTCACTTGATTTTGTGAACTGGTTCACTAATGTGAGTACAATTCAGTAGCAGGAATAGCTTTCCTTAGCCTGAGAAGTACCCTTTTTTTAAAGTCAGTAAATAAACAAGAATTTAGATTACTGCAGAAAAAGCAACTTCTAGTTAATGGCTTTTGGCTGCGGAATGATGTGGTGCTATATATACTCATAATGGTTTTTATCAACACCATACTGTGTCTTGTGAGAGAGATTAAAAACTATTTCAGGAGTAGACCAGCAGCTGAAAATGAGATAAAATTTATGCTGCTGCTGCAGAAGTTAGGCAGTGTTTTAGGACCTTCTGTATTCAGAGCAAAGGGAAGTAGTGCAGTTGAAAGAGAGTAACGAGCAAAGCCAAAGCACCAGTGCCAAGACTTCTTAGAAGAGTTTTATTGATGTGTGTTGTAATTAAAACCAGAATTATTTATTTTTCTAATAGGACATTCATTTCCTAGAGAGCAATTGCAGCTTGGCATAAAGTAATACATTTTTAAAAATGAATACTGATCTGGGGATACCCCCGGCATATGTTGAATGGCTGACTTACTAGCTTTGTGTGCCCTCATTATTAACAAACAAATTAAATATTTTCACTTAAAATAATTATACAAATAAACCTTTGGCTGTGCTGTGATTTCATTAAAACCTTAATTGTTTCAAGAGCTCAACGAGTGTGTGTGACGTTGGGTCAGTTTTACTGCGCGGCATTACTCTTTATAGCAGGTTTACAACAGGGCTGGATTTAATTTCTTGACTAATCTTTACAGTAGCAGGCTTGGGATGGGAAGGCGTTTGTGTGTTTCAGGAGATAGGTAACTCTATCTCTGAGCTGGAAACGCAGATCTGGGTTTTAAAATGTCTGGGCACCCTTAAAATGAGCTAGCAATGGGGGGAGGAGAGTAAAAATTGCTCTGTGGAAACAAAATAGGTGTTGCTTTTAAATCAGCTTCTTAGTGTGCGCATTGTCACACCTTCACACATGGCTGTAGGCTCAAATCTATTTCTCATCAAAGCAACTGTAGCGTAAGGGAATATTGTGACCATCTGGGTTACAAAGACTAGAAATAACGGTCCTCGCGAGCAGAGGAGCCAGCTGTGGGCAGCAGCATGTAAACTGGTTATGCCACTTGATTAATCATTTCTGAGGGTGAGGACGACAAAACATTTACCAGGTCACGCACTAATTTTTAAGTACTCTAAAGTCTAATTTTCCTGGGTTTAAGGTGGTGGTATGCCTTTGAAGTGCATTATGATATTTGTAGGGTCAGCATCTCAACTAGCGTTGTTCCCGAGTATGGAAAACAGGCATGTTAGATGTCTCCAAAGGAGAGTTAATTAGAAGAATGAGTAGTTAGCAAGTACACCACAGCTCCATTGTTTAATCCTGATGATAATTTTCATGCTGAGTCTCGTACAAATGAATTCATTTATGGTTTATTAATCTGCTGCGTCCTGCGAACCTTTTTGGGTGTTTGGGGATGAAAAAAGCTGAGAGTTACCAGGCTAGATTTAAAGTACTTCCATGGCTGGAGAGCAAATTGCAGAGAACAGAGAAATTTTTGTCTTTTTTTCTTTGTTTTTGCATTGTTCTAACTCAGTATGTTTTTTCTGCCTTTCCTCTCTCCTTTAGGACCCACGATTATCAGCTTTAATTTTTGACAAGCTTCAAGTGCCTGACTATTTACAGAAAAACAGGAATGAAGGAGAAAGCAGATGCGAAACTTGTGCCACTCACTTGAATCAGCTGAAGCAGGAAGCCATCCAGATGATGCACACCCTCAACCAAGCCAGCTACCCAGAGATGCCCGACCTCCCGCCCAGCGCTGGGGCAGTGACCGGCATGGTACCCAGGATGGTCACTGTCTCTTCCCAGAGAGACTTGCCGCTCATTGCTGGGCAGGTGGGCAGGCAGCCTGGAAAGTCACCGAATCTCTTCTCCGGGCCAGAGCGGAAGAAGGGACTGGGATGGTCTCAAGGTGTGGGCAGTTTTCCCAACTCCAGTGTCCAAGTGACGGTGGCCCCCAGTGGTCTCAGCGGCGCTCTGAGCTCGGTCACCATCCAGGCTCAGCAGTACCTTGAGGGCATGTGGAGTATCTCCAGGGTGAACAGCTTCCTGCCTCAGGCTTGTCTAGTAAGTAGCAATAATTCCGATGCTTGAGTTTTGTTTACCTGTGTGTGGATATACAGGGAGATGAAGATAAAATTTGAGATGTATACATACTTATCTTGGAGGGGATCAGCTAATGGTATTCTAAGCTGTGTTTCAAGAGCTGAGAAAGAGCTTTGAACGATGTTCTGTCAGATGTCACAAGGAATTTGTGTTCTTATCTCAGATGGTGAGATGCTTTCCTCAGATGGCTTGGCACCTACTTTAGCTTCACGTGTGCAGGTGATGTTATTTGGCTGTCACATACCTGGTGACCCCTTTAGAGAAACATAAAAGGCCAAGTTTGTCACATGTGAAACTCTGGGAGCTCCGTGGGATTATATAAAAGACGGACTTGACTCTCAAGTGTAGTGCTGAACTTCTAAGGCTGTGCTCAGTTCAGCAGATGATGTTGATAGACTGTGATGGAGAACATTAATCTTCATGTTAGACGTGCTGCAAAACAGTTTGCTGTAAAGGAGCGCGTTCAGAAGGTTGCTTCAGAGCTACGTGACTGTAAATGTCATTGTACTCTGATTTTAAGCATTGATGTTGATTTCCTGTATTCTCTGTATATTTTAAGAACTCTTGTGGGAAATGAGAAAGCTTTATAGAGGTGCTACCTTTGAAAGCAAGTTCATTAGAGGTTTGTGGCTGTCTGTGGAACTGTGCTAAGGAGGGCGCTGTAGTGACTAATTTTGACTAAGATTTATTCCTAAACTGTTTTCTCATGGTAGTGAACAGAGGAGTGTGAGTTATGATGAAATCTGTATGAGTGAAAGCCAGGGTTTTCACTTAAAGATGTTTTAGCAGATCTTGCAAGACCAGGTATGTTGGTGCTAGGCAGCTTTAAATTTAACATAATGCCTTATGTGCTGCTGTATATAAACACTGCCTAATATTGCTTGGTAGCTTCAGCTGGTTGAGCTCCAAGATCATCAAAGATAAATATTCAAGAGTGCTGCTGTATAACATTACTTTCCCAGGGTGGTGGCTGTTTTTTCTTCCAGAAAAGGCTTGGAGATGCGATACCTCCCTCTCATGCTTCTCTCTCATATGGAAATCTGTGAATGGACACACATCTCACCTCTGAGGGGTCCCCATTTAAATCCAGTGAATCCTCAGTGATGTTGGATCACTCTCTGATTTTACATTGAGAAAAGGGGAAAAAATTGCCCATTCAGCTTCTCACAGTTTGAGGAACTGCTGCTATGAGTGATTTTCTCTAAAATGCTGCTCCATGCATTCGGGATCAATTGGGCCAGTGTAAGGCATATGATGCTACCTTTCAGTTATCTTTTCTGTGTATATCACAGAGATGTGGGGGGGAAAAAATGGGAAAGCTGTGGGGTTAAGAAGCCTGCACTGTCTGGAAGCCAAAGTATTTCCATTTCTCTGCTCATTCTTTTTCTGCCCTTATTCTTCTCTTAAATAATTCACTAACAGCCAGCTCCAGATTCCTTCCTGCTTAACCATGCTGACTGATAGATGTGGTTTTCCCTAACCACTGCGTTATTCTAAGATAAAACCGAGTTGCCTCATTTAACCCCTGTGAAGGAAAAATGTGTATAATGCAACAGAGCTTAAGTGTGATCTAGAAATGTGCAAAGAAACTCAGTAGCCTGGAAAACAGTGACCTTTATTGAAAAGACAAACACTGCTAGTGTTGGAGGCTGCTTGGATGTGATCCAGTCATCTGCAAGGACAGTTTAGATTTAGAAGGGGTTTTTGGAGAGAAGCTAGGCTTCAGTTGTTTTTTCTCTCTTTTAAATTTATTTTTTTTAATTAATTTAAGCCCAAATGACTCATCTCTGCCCAGATTATGCTTTGTGTCTGTCTGAATTCTCCTTCTGCCTTTTGTGTTAAGAGCCTCGTGTCTGATGTAGCTGTTTGGGTGGATGAGGCAGAAAGTACTTCCCCTACCTTTTTCCCTAGAGGAATTACAGGTGTCAGAAGAAATTGGATTGGAGGGGTTTCAGGAACCGGCTACACTAGCCCTTTCCTAGGACAGCATCCACTGCAGGCCATTCTTGTCCAATGCTCATCCCACCTCATTTTACAATGTTGCCAAGACTGGGATTCCCTGACTTCTATTGATTGTTGTCTGAACTTACTTTCCCATTAGAAAAGTATTTATTAATTTGTTTTTTTATTTATTTGACTTTGGCTAGTCTTTCCTGAAGTTGGAGACAGGGTTTAGGTTTGAGATTAACCCAGGAGAGAGCTGTGGAGATGTCTGATGTCTGTCATTAGTAATCTTTCCCATCTTCTTGTGGGGCAATGCATGTCTGGGTAGAGGAATTCTGGAGCAAGAACAACTGCAGTAGAAAGGACAGCATTGAATGTATTTATTACATGTAATAGGACTGCATCTTGGAGTCTACAGCCCCCATCTAGGCAAGATACCACACAAATGCAGAAGAAAAAGATGGTCCCTTCCCCTGGCAGTTTACACTCTCAGTAGTCATGTGACTTACTTTGACCACTCTGTAAATACCCCTGTTTCACTCAGAATCTCTAATTTTGCCTTTTCTTACCAAAGGTATGTTCTTGAAGAAAGCACTGAACTCTCTGGTAGGAAACTGTCCAAGCACTTTACATCTGAGTGATTGAAGTTGGTGCTCCATCCAAACGGTTAGTTCTCTAGGTGGGGAGAGAGACACAGATAAAGGCTGGGGTTAGTCTCAACTATCTGTAGCTACCAAAACCACAGGGGTTTATTCTATTTACTGAGGCTTCCTTTATAGGTGCAGGAGAGCAACAGGCACTTCCAAGAGATGCTTTGTCTTTCTCAACTCTTGGATGTCTGTCTTGGCTTGCCTTGTCTGCTGAAGATGCCTGTCCCAGAGCCCGGGTGGGTAACCTGGAGCAAACCCTTACTGGGGTGGTCAGTGCAGGATGTCGTGTGCCCAGTGCCTTCAGGAGTGAAAATACACCCCAGCGTATGGCTGCCAAACCTACAGGCACCTTGTACCTACCAACATTGCTCCATGTTCCATATTTTTTATTTATGGTTATTTTTAATAGCAGTGGCACTGGGATTGTCTGCAGAGAGAGAAAAAAATAGACTTGATTCTGTTCTTCTCATCTCCCTCCCCAAACTCGCATATATTACCTTGTAATGTCACTTACGTCTGTGAAAACACTTCTGGGCTGAATGTTGGGGGTCAGAAGTGCAGGACATCGTAAATTTTTAATATATGTTTGGAGTTCAAGTGTGAAAATCCATTATATAGATTATAAATTTTTTTGAACAGGAACGTGTCTTTGAAGCATAGTGTGGGTGCTGCTCAAACCAAAATAATAACTGTGGGCTTCGGGAGCTGTGAAGAGGAACAGTAATTAAGGATTTGGAGGAAGATCTGGGGAGGGGAAGACTGGGATTGCAACCAAGGTGCAAAAGGTGAACATGTAATCAGCTGCTTTACCCAAGTGGCCTGTTGTGAAAAATTACAAAAAATAATCACCGGTAGCAGTGATAAGTAGTCTGACCAGACAGTGAGCACTGTGGAGGGGGGGGAGCTGGTATAATGCTGTGCAAGACAGCTGATTTGTAGTGGACAACTGACAACTTTAATTAATAAATAATTTTATATTGATGTTTTTAATTCTAGGCCTGACAAGTGAATATAAGGTTACTACTCGAATGAAAAAACAGGCCAACAGTGCTCAGCTCAGCGTAGAAACAGAGGAGGAAGGGGAGTTTAAACTTCCTAGATGTGTTGGAATCTGACTGGGAGGTATAAAATGAAAACCACTAAAAATACCTTGTACACTGATTAGAAGTACCTGCATGTATTGTGGAAAAAGAGATCATACTGCATACTTTCAATTGGCTGTGTTGTTATTATGCAGTGTTATGTACTGCAGAAAAGTGGTAAAGTAGCCATGCCGTGTGCTATAAAGACATCAGAGTGAAATAGAGCTTGTTTTGCAAATTGTTTTTTCTTTCATGTTACACAAAATGAAATCCTTGCCATACTGTTTCTAATTTGAATATCTGCAAATAGTACTGATTATAAGGCAAAGTATTGTGGCTCTTTGAATCTTTACCTGTTTAAGTTGCTTAAAAAATGTAATTAAAAATGCACCATTAAGACATGGAGAAGTTGGAGCACTGGAAAATTGGAAGTGTCTTTGGTAAGACTTTTAAAGCATGTGTATATAAAGTTGTAAGTTTATCGATAGACCAATGTATGTCCCTAAGAGTATTCACAAATTTAAAGTTAGGTGTAAGTTTATGGCCTGATGTGGCGAGGTTCAGAAGAGGGAAGGTTTACCCGTAGCATGTGTAAATGGATGCATATACTCTAAAGTTAAAGGAGTTATGTTCATTTTTTTAATGTGAAAAATCTTGGAAAGTTATTTTAGTCACAACTCAAGCTTTCCTGTAGTTCTTAGGAGTAAGTCTCCTGCTACTCTAATGTAAACCAGATGGATTCATCTGAGGGTAGTTCAGCCTCTGCTGACTTTCCTTAAATCCTCTTTGTTTGTTTATAGTAAGGATGACTTACATTTTGCTTAGAAGATGCAATAAAAAGCTGACTGTGGAAAATAGAAGAATGACAAGATTTACTTTCCAGCATTTACTTTTTTACTTTGATAAATGTCATACTAGATGGATTTTTAAATTAATTTTTAAACTCCTTCTTGATAGCTTTCCCAGTGACCTTTTATTAATACAATGCGTGAAATATATTTTGTAACGAAACAATTAAAATACAGTGCTTTGACTATAAATCTTGTCTGTGAGACATCTGGATGACTTTGAGCCTCGGGACATTTCTCAGACCCTGCGTGTAACATCGTGGCTCTGCAGAAGTCAGTAGCAAACCCCAGACAGGTGGTGGGGCCAGGGTTGTGTAGAGGCTTTTCTGTTTTCCCTTCAGCTTTAGTGGTGTTGGTGCTGCTGCTTTTGTAGAGGAAGTACATAAAGGAAAGGGGGTGGCAAAAAAACCCCTGTTTTCAAAGGTAGTCTTGGTCACTCTCTGTAACAAGTCTGAACAGCAGAAGGAAACCTTTTGATCCAAGTTACTAAATGCTTTTCTCATACTAACCTAATTTATAGGCCCCATGGAAAAGACTTCCCGAGACCGTTGCGTCTCGGCTGGGCAGTGTTGCCTTGCATTGCATTTTGCCACCTTAGCCGACGCAGAGGGGTGGGATATGGGAGAATGACGCTGGTACTGGCGCCTTGCATTTGGAGTCAGCGAGACCCTGCCAAGCAGCCAGGTAGCAGATGAGCTTAGAAGGAATGGGTTGGAAATTCAGCCTTAAACACGCAGATGAAAACGTAGATCTCTGTTTTGTGTAGTTGCTAAGGTCTTTGTGCTCGCTTTTTCTAGATTGCCCCCAGTGTAGGATGCTTAAAGTGAAAATGGAGCTACTTTTTAATATATTCCCAAGTATCAGTGTCTTAGATAGAGTTGACGGCTACAAGATAGAAATGTGCATTTTCTTGGGTGAGGGTGTGGATTGCATCTCTGATTGCATCTCTATGTAGAGGATTTGATGCTTCTGCCGTAGTATTGGATTTACAGTGTGGGACAGGGTAACTATTTGCAGGACCCAGACCCTCTGTGGCTCAAATTACCACCTGAAAACAGTTCTTTTGATCCTTCACCCCTCCAGGCTAAGCAGTTGTTATTACAGCTCTCACAGGGAAACAAGCCCATACTTGCCTTTGTTGACAATTGAAGTCAACAAGCAATAATAAAGAATGTTGGCCCGGACTTCACCTGTACTCATCAGAGGTAGATTTAAGACAAGCAGATTTTAGAGATTATGTGCAAATGATAATCCACCGGATTTACCTTTGGCCCACAGGTCATTCTATCATCCAGCAAGTGTATCGTAAACTACACTAAAATAAAAAATTCCCTACTTATTTACCCAAAATATTTAAATTTTCTACTCTTGCCTTAGAAGTAGTTTCTTAGGGATGGTCTTTTCTGTTCACTTAGTTCTCTTCAGCTTATTTTGCTTCCCGCTGTTCCATTTGTACTGTGCATGTGCTCCACCATGAATTCTCCAGTGAACTGATGGTTAGTCGACATATCCCATGCCACCCCAACATTAGAAGTTGCCTGTGCTTTTTGGCTGGAGATCAGAAGTGTCATCAGAAGGGGTCGGTGTTGGGGCCTGTGC